>NC_052147.1:9529608-9710939 GCF_902713615.1 Scyliorhinus canicula
TCGCTGCTCTGTGCTGGGGTATTGATGCTGCTCTGTGCTGGGGTATTGATGCTGCTCTGTGCTGGGGTATTCACGCTGCTCTGTGCTGGGGTATTGATGCTGCTCTGTGCTGGGGTATTCACGCTGCTCTGTGCTGGGGTATTGATGCTGCTCTGTGCTGGGGTATTGATGCTGCTCTGTGCTGGGGTATTGATGCTGCTCTGTGCTGGGGTATTGACGCTGCTCTGTGCTGGGGTATTGATGCTGCTCTGTGCTGGGGTATTGATGCTGCTCTGTGCTGGGGTATTGACGCTGCTCTGTGCTGGGGTATTGATGCTGCTCTGTGCTGGGGTATTGATGCTGCTCTGTGCTGGGGTATTGATGCTGCTCTGTGCTGGGGTATTGATGCTGCTCTGTGCTGGGGTATTGATGCTGCTCTGTGCTGGGGTATTGATGCTGCTCTGTGCTGGGGTATTGACGCTGCTCTGTGCTGGGGTATTGATGCTGCTCTGTGCTGGGGTATTGATGCTGCTCTGTGCTGGGGTATTGATGCTGCTCTGTGCTGGGGTATTGACTGCTGCTCTGTGCTGGGGTATTGATGCTGCTCTGTGCTGGGGTATTGATGCTGCTCTGTGCTGGGGTATTGATGCTGCTCTGTGCTGGGGTATTGATGCTGCTCTGTGCTGGGGTATTGATGCTGCTCTGTGCTGGGGTATTGATGCTGCTCTGTGCTGGGGTATTGATGCTGCTCTGTGCTGGGGTATTGATGCTGCTGTGCTGGGTATTGATGCTGCTCTGTGCTGGGGTATTGATGCTGCTCTGTGCTGGGGTATTGACGCTGCTCTGTGCTGGGGTATTGACGCTGCTCTGTGCTGGGGTATTGATGCTGCTCTGTGCTGGGGTATTGATGCTGCTCTGTGCTGGGGTATTGATGCTGCTCTGTGCTGGGGTATTGATGCTGCTCTGTGCTGGGGTATTGATGCTGCTCTGTGCTGGGGTATTCACGCTGCTCTGTGCTGGGGTATTGATGCTGCTCTGTGCTGGGGTATTGATGCTGCTCTGTGCTGGGGTATTGATGCTGCTCTGTGCTGGGGTATTGATGCTGCTCTGTGCTGGGGTATTGATGCTGCTCTGTGCTGGGGTATTGATGCTGCTCTGTGCTGGGGTATTGATGCTGCTCTGTGCTGGGGTATTGACTGCTGCTCTGTGCTGGGGTATTGATGCTGCTCTGTGCTGGGGTATTGATGCTGCTCTGTGCTGGGGTATTGATGCTGCTCTGTGCTGGGGTATTGATGCTGCTCTGTGCTGGGGTATTGATGCTGCTCTGTGCTGGGGTATTGATGCTGCTCTGTGCTGGGGTATTGATGCTGCTCTGTGCTGGGGTATTGATGCTGCTCTGTGCTGGGGTATTGATGCTGCTCTGTGCTGGGGTATTGATGCTGCTCTGTGCTGGGGTATTGATGCTGCTCTGTGCTGGGGTATTGATGCTGCTCTGTGCTGGGGTATTGATGCTGCTCTGTGCTGGGGTATTGATGCTGCTCTGTGCTGGGGTATTGATGCTGCTCTGTGCTGGGGTATTGATGCTGCTCTGTGCTGGGGTATTGATGCTGCTCTGTGCTGGGGTATTGATGCTGCTCTGTGCTGGGGTATTGATGCTGCTCTGTGCTGGGGTATTGATGCTGCTCTGTGCTGGGGTATTGATGCTGCTCTGTGCTGGGGTATTGATGCTGCTCTGTGCTGGGGTATTGATGCTGCTCTGTGCTGGGTATTGATGCTGCTCTGTGCTGGGGTATTGATGCTGCTCTGTGCTGGGGTATTGATGCTGCTCTGTGCTGGGGTATTGATGCTGCTCTGTGCTGGGGTATTGATGCTGCTCTGTGCTGGGGTATTGATGCTGCTCTGTGCTGGGGTATTGATGCTGCTCTGTGCTGGGGTATTGATGCTGCTCTGTGCTGGGGTATTGATGCTGCTCTGTGCTGGGGTATTGATGCTGCTCTGTGCTGGGGTATTGATGCTGCTCTGTGCTGGGGTATTGATGCTGCTCTGTGCTGGGGTATTGATGCTGCTCTGTGCTGGGGTATTGATGCTGCTCTGTGCTGGGGTATTGATGCTGCTCTGTGCTGGGGTATTGATGCTGCTCTGTGCTGGGGTATTGATGCTGCTCTGTGCTGGGGTATTGATGCTGCTCTGTGCTGGGGTATTGATGCTGCTCTGTGCTGGGGTATTGACGCTGCTCTGTGCTGGGGTATTGATGCTGCTCTGTGCTGGGGTATTGATGCTGCTCTGTGCTGGGGTATTGATGCTGCTCTGTGCTGGGGTATTGATGCTGCTCTGTGCTGGGGTATTGATGCTGCTCTGTGCTGGGGTATTGATGCTGCTCTGTGCTGGGGTATTGATGCTGCTCTGTGCTGGGGTATTGATGCTGCTCTGTGCTGGGGTATTGATGCTGCTCTGTGCTGGGGTATTCACGCTGCTCTGTGCTGGGGTATTGATGCTGTTCTGTGCTGGGGTATTGATGCTGCTCTGTGCTGGGGTATTGATGCTGCTCTGTGCTGGGGTATTGATGTTGCTCTGTGCTGGGGTATGGACGCTGCTCTGTGCTGGGGTATTGACGCTGCTCTGTGCTGGGGTATTGACGCTGCTCTGTGCTGGGGTATTGACGCTGCTCTGTGCTGGGGTATTGACGCTGCTCTGTGCTGGGGTATTGACGCTGCTCTGTGCTGGGGTATTGACGCTGCTCTGTGCTGGGGTATTGACGCTGCTCTGTGCTGGGGTATTGACGCTGCTCTGTGCTGGGGTATTGACGCTGCTCTGTGCTGGGGTATTGATGCTGCTCTGTGCTGGGGTATTGATGCTGCTCTGTGCTGGGGTATTGATGCTGCTGTCTGCAGCTCTCTCCGGCTCCAAACCTTTGCGAGCACATCCTCCTGATCTCCTTCTGAAAGGACGGCGGCAACACAAAGTGTGTCTGTCTGGCTGTGGTGGGTTTGGATTGAAGCTGTGGAAGCTCACAGCCCAGACTGGGAGAGCTGGGCAGGGAAACATGCTCCATTCACTGACAGCTTCCCCAGCTCCAAGCTACTGCTGCTCCGTCTCTCAGTCAATGCTTCTTTCTGCAGTCTCGGCTTCTGTTGTTAATATAAACTCTCTCCGACAGAGCCTCTCCTCTGCTCACTGTCTCTGCACCTGACTCCATCCACACAGATAGGCCAATGCAAGGCACTCCATCCCTCCCACACTCCCCTCTTTCCCTCCCTGCTTCACTCTCTCTCACTCCATCTCTCCTTCTCCCTCTCTCCATCCCTCTCAGTCAACCTCCCTCTGCTCTCTCTCTCACTCCACCTGTCTCCACCCTCCCTCCTTCACCCTTCCTCTCACTCCATCTCTCCTCCCTCATTCCACCTCTCCTTTGCCCTCCCTCCCTCCTTCTCCCTCCATCTCTCACTCTACCACTTTCTCCTTCCCTCCCACACTCCCCATCTGTCTCTCCCAATCCCTCCCTCTCATTCCACCTCCCTCCTTCACCCTGCCTCTCCCCCTCCCTCATTCCACCTCCCTCCTTCACCCTGCCTCTCCCCCTCCCTCTCATTCCACCTCCCTCCTTCACCTTGCCTCTCCCCCTCCCTCATTCCCCCTCCCTCATTCCACTTTTCCTCCCTCTGCTCCATCTCATTCCAACTCTCTCCTCGCTCCCTCCTTCACCCTCCCTCTCTCACTCTACCTCTCCTTCACCCTCCCTCTCTCACTCTACCTCTCCTTCTCCCTCCCTCTCTCCCTTCATTTGGTTTCGTGGATCTGGACCTATAAAGTTGGGATATTAATAATAACGCAAACAGCTTCATTATCTTCAATAATCAGGCATGTTATGTTAATCTTTGGGATTGTTAGTTGACGTTTTTAATTTGTTAAATTGAATATAAAAACCTGCAATGTTGTGGCTTCGAAAGGTGAAGGATGATAAACATTGAATATTGTTATTTCAAACCAGAATCCGGTACAAGGTTATACTCCTGTAACCCATCTAAATGTTTCCCAACAAGAATATCAGCTCCAGAGAAATAAATCCACTATCCCGACAGCATCCAGGACAAAGAAGTCCACTTAATTGCTCCTCCTTCCACAAACATTCAAACCCTCCACCACCGACGCACAGTGACAGCCGTGTGTACCATCTACAAGACGCACTGCAGTAACTCCCCAAGGTTCCTTAGGCAGCACCTTCCAAAACCATGACCATTACCATATAGAAGGACAAGAGCAGCAGATACCTGGGAACAAACCCCCCCCCCCCCCCCCCCCCCCCCCACCCCCCACCCCCAAACCTGGAGGCTCCCCTCCAAGTCACTCACCACCCCAACTAATAATAATGATCTTTATTGGTGTCACAAGAGGGCTTATATTAACACTGCAATGAAGTTACTGTGAAAATCCCCTAGTCACCACACTCTGGTGCTTGTTCAGGTACACTGAGGGAGAATTCAGAATATCCAATTCACCTAGCAGCACGACTTTCTGGACTTAATGAAAATGAAAACATAGAACATAGAGAAATATAGCACAGAACAGGCCCTTCGGCCCACGATGTTGTGCCGAACCTTTGTCCTAGATTAAGAACAAATTAATCTACACCCCATCATTCTACCGTAATCCATGTACCTATCCAGTAGCCGCTTGAAGGTCCCTCATGTTTCCGACTCAACTACTTCCACAGGCAGTGCATTCCATGCCCCCACTACTCTCTGGGTAAAGAACCTACCTCTGACCCCCCCCACCCCCCCATATCTTCCACCATTCACCTTAAATTTATGTCCCCTTGTAATGGTTTGTTCTACCCGGGGAAAAAGTCTCTGACTGTCTACTCCAGGGGTGGGCAAACTACGGCCCGCGGGCCGCATGCGGCCCGCCAAAGGTATTTCTGCGGCCCACCAAGTCATTAAAAAAAAAAAAAAAAAATTTTTTTTTAAAAAAAAATTTTTTTTTTTTTTTTTTTTTTTAAAGGTTAATGGGTGGGGGGGCTGTTGGGTTACTTACTGGTATAGGGTGGATACGTTGACTTGAGTAGGGTGATCATTGCTTGGCACAACGTCGAGGGCTGAAGGGCCTGTTCTGTGCTGTACTGTTCTATGTTCTATATGAGGCGCCCAGAATCATAACCGGGTGAAGTAATTATTTTACTTAATATACTATGCGGCCCTTTGTGAATTGTGAATTTCTGAATGCGGCCCTTGCACGGAAAAGTTTGCCCACCCCTGGTCTACTCTATCTATTCCCCTGATCATCTTATAAACCTCTATCAAGTGGCCCCTCATCCTTCTCTGTTCTAATGAGAAAAGGCCTAGCACCCTCAACCTTTCCTCCTGAGACATCCTCTCCATTCCAGGCAACATCCTGATAAATCTCCTTTGCACCTTTTCCAAAGCTTCCATATCCTTCCTAAAATGAGGTGACCAGAACTGCACACAGTACTCCAAATGTGGCCTGACCAAGGTTTTGTACAGCTGCATCATCACCTCACGGCTCTTAAATTCAATCCCTCTGCTAATAAACGCTAGCACACCAGAGGCCTTCTTCACAGCTCTATCCACTTGAGTGGCAACTTTCAAAGATCTATGAACATAGACCCCAAGATCTCTCTGCTCCTCCACATTGCCAAGAACCCTTCCGTTTGTGGGAGGAAACCGGAGCACCCGGAGGAAACCCACGCAGGCACAGGGAGAATGTGCACACGCCGCACAGACAGTGACCCAAGCCGGGAATCGAACCTGGGACCCTGGCGCTGTGAAGTAACAGTGGTACCCACTCTGCTGCCCTAAATATCCTTCGCTGTCGTTGGGTCAAAGTCCTGGAACTCCCTCCCTAACAGCACTGTGGGTGTATCTACACCACATGGAGTGTAGTAGCTCAAGAAGGCAACTCACCACCACCTTGCCAAGGGCAATTAGGAATGGGCAATAAATGCTGGTCTGCTCAGTAAGGCCCACATCCTGTAAATGAATTTTTTAAAAAGCATTACCTTTATACCTCACTCCTGTTCAATCCCTCACTTTACCTCCCTCTTCATATCTCCTTCCACCCACTCTCATCTCTCACTTCTCCACTCTTTCTCCCTCTCTCTATTCGCCCACCCTCTCCCGTTCCTGCCACGCCCCTTCCCTAACCGCCTCTCCCTCCTGAACCCCTCACACACTCCCTTTCCTTCCCCTACTCTAAATTGCTCTCCCTCCCTCCCTTCTCTTTCCTCTCCCTCTCCTGTATCTCTCCCTTCAGGCCTCATCTGTTCCCCCTCCTCTCTCTCTCCCTCTGTTGGAATAGGTATAGCTTCTTGTTGTACGTTACTGTCGGTCAAGAAACTCTGTCCTCGATCAGGTGAAAAGGTGACCATCGCAGAGGTCAAGGGGCAGAAACAGGAGCAATGTCTTAAACCCCCCCCCCCCCCCCAGTAAAGGGGGCTGATTTAAAGACCGCCCCGGGGAGAAGCAGTTAAAACATACAGAAGGTTGCACAGAATGAGGCGAGATAAATGGGACACAGGCTGGTAACTAAGTGTAAACCCGGTGCTTTTTCGGTCTGTTGTTGCCAGGGTTTGTATCTAGCGATAAGAATCAAAAAGGCTTATCGTAGTTCAGCAGCTTCACTGGGTAAGTAAGTTAAAAGACTTTCACTTATTAATTCTCAGCATATGGGCTTCACTGGTATATATTGCCCATCGCTAATTACCCTGGAGAAGGTTTTGGATCTTCTTCTAAACTGCAGCAGTCCCTGAGGTGTAGGTACACCCACTGTGCTGATAGGAAGAGTTGCAGGATTTTGACCCAGCGGCAGTGAAGGAACGGCGATATATTTCCAAGTCGGGTGGCCAGTGGCTTGGAGGGGAACGTCCAGGTGGTGGGGTTCCCAGATATCTGCTGCCCTTGTCTCTCCAGGTGGTCGCGGCTGTTAGTTGGAAGGTGCTGATTCGAGTCTTTGTCAGCTGCTGCTGTAGCATCTTGTCCATGAAACAGCCATGGCTCATGGAGCAGACCTTCCCATGCCTCCCCTCCACACCCACAATGCTGTATGTGATGTACCCCCCCCCCCCCCCCAGTGAGTGTGTGGCCTTGAGTGATCATAGAATCCCTACAGCGCCGAAAGAGGCCATTCAGCCCATAAAGTCTGCACCGATCTCTGACAAGCATCCTACCTCGGCTCCGTAAGCTAAGGGGCAACTATGGGGCAATTTAGCACGGCCAATCCACTTATTCCGCACATCTTTGGACTGAGAGAGGAAACCGGAGCACCGGGAGGAAACCCACGCACACACGGGGAGAACGTGCAGACTCCGCACAGGCAGTCACCCGAGGCGGGAATTGAACCCATGACCCTGGACCTGCGAGGCAGCAGTGCTACCTACCGTGCCGACTGGGGGTAGTGTCTGGACTGTCAAACACAAGAGGCTGGATTCTCCGCCAGTGGGATCCTTCACGTCGCTGGCAGGGCGCCTCTGGCCGGCTGCGGGAAGGAGGTTCCCGCTGCTGACGGGGGGGGGGGGGGGTGCGCACCGGAATACGGGTGTGACGGGACGGAGAACCCCGCCCATGGCCCATGGTGTAGTCGCTGTGTGGGCCAGGGGGTATTTTCATGCCCACCATTCTCCATAAACCTGACCTGTGTTTGCCTGATGTGATAAAGCTGGTCTGATTAGTCAGTGCGCGGATGACACCAAGGTTGGTGGAGTGGCCGATAGTGTTGAGGATTGTCAGGGGATACAGCAGGACACAGATAGGTTGGAGACTTGGGCAGAGAGATGGCAAATGGAGTTTAATCCGGGCAAATGTGAGGGTTTTGGCCAAGGGTGGTATCCTGACTGGTACAGGCTTGAAGGGCTGAAGGGCTTTTTTCCGAGCTGTATTATTCTTTGATAGCCAAACAGGATTGCATTCTGTGGCAAGAGGACGCCTGACGTTGAGGAACACAAAGGGTGAGATTCTCCCAAACCGGGAGAAATCGTAAGGCTGGCGTCAAAAACGGGCGGGTTTGACACCAGCCTCCGCCCCCCCGACCGGGAACCGATTCTGGTCCCCGGTCGGGGCTAGCATGCCGCGGCCGTGAACTCCGGCATCGCGGGCTTAACGAATTTCGCTAAGCCCGCTTGCCAGAGTTTGCGACGGCTGACGCGTCACATGACGTCAGCCGCGCATGCGCGGATTGGAAGACTCCAACCCGCGCATGTGCGGATGACGTCATTGCGCATTTGCGCGAAACCCGCGCATGCGCGGGCCGGGATGCCCCTCAGCCGCCCCGCGAATGGATACAGCGGGGCGGCGGAAGGACAGAGAGTGCGCGGGGTAAGTACCCGCTGCCCGCGATCGGTGCCCACCGATTGCGGGCCCATGGCACCCTTGGCACGGCCGTGGTACTGCCGTGCCAATCGGTGCCATGGTTCCCAAGATCCGAACTTTACGGCCGTTTTTACGAACGGTCAGACCAGGTGTGTTTGACGTTCCTAAAAACGGTCGTAAAGGGCTTGGACTTCGGCCCATCGGCCAGCTGAGAATTGCTGCTCGCCGTAAAAAAACGGCGAGCAGCGATTCGTGTCGGGAGGCGGGCGTGGGGGGGGGGGGGAATAGCGGGAGGGCGTCAGACTAGCGTGGCCGTAAAAATTTACGACCCCCGCTATTCTCCGCACCATCGTGAGTGTGGAGAATCGCCCCCAAAAACTCCCCGCCAACGATTTATAAAAACCCTCTTACAGAAAGAACGCACTGTCAGCAACACGAGGAAAAGGCGGCTCTGGAAAAGGGAGATGTACGAACTTGATTAACAAACTTTATTCTGCGAAAAACACACTTACGGCCTACATTAGAAACACTCGGTGCTGAAATACTCAGCGGGTCAGAGTATGAACTGCACGTCCGATATAAAAATCCAGTTCGTTCAGCCCTTCCCCTCTGGGAAACATTTGATAAACACGGCACCAAGGAGCCAGGAGTTAGGAGGGGGCCCAAACATTTCCATTGGTGTCAGGGGCATGAAGGTACGGAATGTTCCAGATCCATGGTCGATCTATAAGGGAGAAAAAGAGACAACGGATGAACTATAGGTGTGTACGGCGGCAGGGATCGACCTTAATACAGGTCACAACTATCGCTGAAAAGATTCAATCTACGATTCTCCGACTCATGTTACACTCATCATAGAACATTACAGCGCAGTGCAGGCCCTTCGGCCCTCGATGTTCCACCGTCCTGTGAAACCCCTCTAAGTCCCTCTACACTATTCCCTTATCATCCATATGCCTATCCAATGACCATTTGAATGTGTTTAGTGTTGGCGAGTCCACTACTGTTGCAGGCAGGGCATTCCACGCCCTTACTACTCTCTGAGTAAAGAACCTACCCCTGACATCTGTCCTATATCTATCTCCCCTCAATTTAAAGCTATGCCCCCTCGTGCTAGCCATCACCATCGGAGGAAAAAGGCTCTCACTGTCCATCCTATCTAACCCTCTGATCATCTTGTATGCCTCAATTAAGTCGCCTCTTAACCTTCTCCTCTCTAACGAAAACAGCCTCAAGTCCCTCAGCCTTTCCTCATATGATCTTCCCTCCATACCAGGCAACATCCTGGTAAATCTCCTCTGCACCCTTTCCAAAGCTTCCACATCCTTCCTATAATGCGGCGACCAGAACTGCACGCAATACTCCAAATGCGGCCGCACCAGAGTTATGTACAACTGCAACACTTAACAACTAAAGCACAATTACTGCTGGAAAACCGGAACTAAAAGCAGCTAACGTTGGAAACACTCAGCTGGTGTGGGGAGGGGAAAGGTCAGAGTTAACGTTTGAGTTTGGTGACCTTTCGCTGAAACTGGAAAAAGTTAGAGGTTTCAGCATTTATAAACAGTGTAAAAAGGGAGAGGTGGAGCAAATGGAAGGTCTGTGACAGGGTGGAGAGCAGGAGGGATGGCGGTGGAAGGCAAAAATGGGATGGTAAAGGGGCAAGAAAAGAAGCGGAAGATGTGTCTAGAGGAGGTGTGAATGGCACTAGAAGAATCGTCACCAACAGCAGGCCTAAAATATGAAGCAATTGGTGTGAATGAAAGTTCTTGAAATCAGTTAGCTCTGCGATCGGCCTGAAACGTTAACTTTCCTTCTCTCCCACAGATGCTGCCTGGCCTGCGGAGTATTTTCAGCATTCTCTGTTTTTATTATACTTGTCACTTGTTTGATTGACAGCAGAATCCAATCTCTGGGTCGCTAAGCAATGAGCTGGAGCGTCTGAACTAAATGTTTGAAGATCAGGATTCAAGATTATCATAGAATTTACAGTGCAGAAGGCGGCGATTCGGCCCATCGAGTCTGCACCGACTCTTGGAAAGAGCACCCTACCCAAGATCAACACCTCCACCCTATCCCCATAACCCAGTAACCCCACCCAACACCAAGGGCAATTTTGGACACTAAGGGCGATTTAGCATGGCCAATCCACCTAACCTGCACATCTTTGGACTGTGGGAGGAAACCGTAGCACCCGGAGGAAACCCACGCACACACGGGGAGGATGTGCAGACTCCGCACAGACAGTGACCCAAGCCGGAATCGAACCTGGGACCCTGGAGCTGTGAAGCAATTGTGCTATCCACAATGCTACCGTGCTGCCCAAGATGGCCACTAGGGTGCAGTACTGAGGCCTTTGCTACGTTGTCAGCGGCGCTGCGCCAACTGTGGTGCAGTGGGTACATTTGCGCTTCCCTCAGTCATAAGATCATGGATCAAAAGTACCACTCCATCTGCCCGTAGTCTTGGGCACATAACCCAGGAAGTGCTGCACCGTCAGAGGCTGTCCTTCAGATCGGGCGTGTGCTTTCTTGGGATGTAAAAGATCTAGTGGCACTACTTTGAAGAGCAGCACAGCAGAATTCTCCCTGGTCTTCTGGCTAATACTTATCCCTCAAACAACGTCACTAAAAATGATCGTTCGATCATTTAAATCATTGCGGTTTGCGGGATATTAGAATCATAGATTGCCTGCTGTGCAGAAAAGGGGCCATTTGGCCCATCGATTCTGCGCCATCGCTTTCGAAAGACCACCCTCCCCTAGGCCCAAAGGCCTGAATTGGGGCCAGGTTTGATTCCCCAGAGCTGGAGTCAACAAACTCAAAAGTGCTGAAATAAAAACGCGAAACAGAAGAGTTTGAGGGTTCTTGACCAGCAATGTGGCAGCAGAAAGCGACCTGCACAAAAATAATCGATTCCCGCTTAAATGAACAGCTTCTGCTATTGTGGGTGGAACTGGGAATTTGTGCATACAAACGGGTAATTGTGAATGATCTGTTGCTATGAGAATTACAACGTATTGTAATGAAGATGGAAGAATAACAATTTTCTCAAACACATTTATCAGCGTGTTTACAGCAAGACGGCCATTCACACCCACTCTCAACAACCTATTTTAACACACTTCTGTAAAAAAAAAGTATTTATAAACTAGATCTGAAGGCGAGCGAGGAAATGTGTTTCCCACACATTGCAACAAACCCAGCATCAAACCAATCAGCGAGCAACAGTTTGACACAACTGGTGGACCCAGGAGAGGAATGGAATGGAAAACAACCAAAATCCTTCAAACAAAAGCCAGCAATCAGGCCTGGGGGCCTCCTCTACCTATAGAAACAGAAAGGCCACAGTAATTTTTATTCACATTTTTCAACAACAAATTTTCTCCCAACAATAAAATAAACAAGGCATAGAAAAAACAGAAAGACAACCCCTCCCCCCCCAATACAAAGCAATAAATTAATAACAAAAAAGAAAGTAACAAACATATAATTGCAAAAACAAACCCCCTTAACATACCCATAATCTCTCCCCCCCCCGGGTTGCTGCTGAGATTGACCACCCCCTAACACTTGGCCAGGAAATCAAGAAAGGGCTGCCACCGCCGGAAGAACCCTTGTACCGACCCCCTCAGGGCAAACTTGACCCTCTCCAGTTTGATGAACCCGGCCATGTTGTTAATCCAGGATTCCGGGCTCGGGGGCTTTGCGTCCCTTCACTGTAAAAGAATCCTACGCCGGGCTACTAGAGACGCAAAGGCCAGGGTACCGGCCTCTCTCGCCTCCTGCACTCCCGGCTCCGATGCTACCCCAAAGATCGCGAGCCCCCAGCCCGGTTTCACCCTGGAACCGACCACCTTGGACAGAGTCCCCGCCACCCCCTTCCAGAACCCCTCCAACGCCGGACACGCCCAGAACATGTGGGTGTGGTTCGCCGGGCCTCCCGAACACCTCCCACACCTGTCCTCTTCCCCCAAAGAACCGGCTCAGCCTGGCCCCAGTCATGTGCGCCCTATGCAGCACCTTCAGCTGAATTAAGCTGAGCCGTGCGCAAGAAGAAGACGAGATCACCCTCCCCAGGGCGTCCGCCCACGTACCCTAGTCTATCTCCTCCCGCTTCGCTTTCAGCTCCTCCACCGAGGCCTCCTCCCTCTCCTGCATCACCTGATAAATTGCCGAGATCCTCCCCTCACCGACCCACGTCCCCGAGAGCACCTTATCCTGCACCCCCCTAGGCGGCAGTAGCAGAAACTCTGCCACCTGCCGCTTGACAAATGCCCTAATCTGCATATACCTGAAAGCATTCCCAGGGGGGAGACTCCACTTCCCCTCCAACTCCTCTAAAGTCGCAAACTTCCTGTAGAGGAAAAGGTCCCCCATCCACCTGATGGCTGCCCTATGCCAACTCAAAAACCCACCATCCATTCTTCCTGGTGCAAAACGGTGGTTGCCCCGTATCGGGGTCCAAACTGAGGCCTTCACTTCCCCCCCATGGCACCTCCACTGCCCCCAAAGTTTGAGGGAAGCCACCACTACCGGACTCGTAGAATACCTTGCTGGGGGGAGTGGGAGCGGGGCCGTCACCAGTGCCTCTAAACTCATGCCCACACAGGACGCCACCTCCAACCTCTTCCATGCGGCACCCTCCCCCTCCATCACCCACCTACGGATCATTGCCACATTCGCAGCCCAGTAGTACCCACACAGGTTGGGCAACGCCAAACCACCCACTTCCCTATCTCGCTCCAGGAACACCCTCCTCACTCTCGGGGTATTCCGCGCCCACACGAACCCCAGAATACTCTTATTAACCCTCCTAAAGAAAGCCTTCGGAATCAAGGTGGGGGACACTGGAAGAGAAACAACAACCTCGGGAGCACCGTCATCTTAACCGACTGGACCCTGCCCGCCAACGAGAGTGGCAGCACATCCCACCTCCTAAACTCCTCCTCCATCTGTTCCACCAACCTCGAAAAGTTTAGCCTATGTAGGGCCCCCCAGCTCCTAGCTATCTGGACGCCAAGATATCTAAAGCTCCTTTCCGCCCTCTTCAACGGGAGCTCTCCTATCTCCCTCTCCTGGTCCCCCAAAGTGCAGCACAAACAGCTCACTCTTCCCCACGTTGAGCTTATAGCCCGAAAAGTCCCCAAACTCCCCAAGTATCCTCAGTACCTCTGGCATACCCCGCTGGATCCGCGATGTACAACAGTAAATCATCCGCGTCCAGCGACAACCGGTGCTTCCCCCCCCCCCCCCCCCCCCCCCGCACAATCCCCCTCCAGTTCTTTGAATCCCTCAGCGCCATGGCCAAGGGCTCAATCGCTAACGCAAAGAGCAGGGGAGACAAGGGGCACCCCTGCCTCGAACCCCAGGACAGCCGAAAGTCCTCTGACTTCCTCCCATTCGTCACCACGCTCGCTACCGGGGAGCTATACAGCAACTTCACCCATCTGATGAATCCCTCACCAAACCCAAATCTCCTCAACACCTCCCACAGGTAGCTCCACTCCACCCTGTCAAAAGCTTTCTCCGCATCCATCGATGCTACTATTTCCGCCTCCCCATCCGCCGACGCCATCATCATGACATTAAGAAGCCGCCGCACATTGACATTCAGCTGCCTCCCCTTCACAAACCCCGTTTGGTTCTCATGGATAACCATCGGGACCACATCTTCCACCCTCCTGGACAGTACCTTAGCCAACAACTTTGCATCCACGTTGAAGAGCGAAATCGGCCTGTAAGACCCACACTGGAGGGGGTCCTTATCCCTCTTCAGAATCAGTGAAATTATTGCTCTAGACATCGTCGGGGGCAAAGTCCCCCCCTCCCTCGCCTCATTCAGGGTCCTCACTAACAACGGGCCCAGCGCGGGCTTTCTTCCCGCGTTTCCATCTCAGACCCCGACCCCCCCCCCGACCAACACGCGGGAAAAAGAAGGGCGCGTGACCCAGAGGGCCCGCGAACA
The DNA here is from genome assembly GCF_902713615.1 of Scyliorhinus canicula. Lineage (NCBI taxonomy): Eukaryota > Metazoa > Chordata > Chondrichthyes > Carcharhiniformes > Scyliorhinidae > Scyliorhinus > Scyliorhinus canicula. The sequence goes on from NC_052147.1 coordinate 9,543,873, forward strand.
GCTCCCCAGCCCTCCACCAGTGAAAAACAAGAAAGCACCAGAATAAATAAATAACAGCCCCAAAAAGCAAAAAGGCATCAACAAACACAACCAGAAAAACGAAAGGATACCCAGGAGTACAAGGCCTCCGGACTATGTACATCAGTCCCCAGCCCCCCCAGTCCTCAGTTCGAGTCCAATTTCTCTGCCTGGACAAAGGCCCAGGCATCCTCCGGGGAATCGAAGTAGAGCTGGCGATCTTTATAAGTGACCCAGAGGCGAGCCGGCTGTAGCAGGCCCAACTTCACCCCCTTCCTGTGAAGCACCGCCTTTGTCCGATTAAAACCAGCCCTTCTCTTCGCCACCTCCGCGCTCCAATCCTGATAAATCCGGATCTCTGTATTCTCCCACTTGCTGCTCCTCTCCTTCTTCGCCCATCTCAGCACACACTCACGGTCAACGAAGTGGTGAAAATGGACCAGCATCGCCCTCGGCGGCTCGTTCGGCCTGGGCTTCCTCAACAGCACTCGATGGGCACCCTCCAGCTCCTAGGGCCCCTGGAACGACCCCGCACCCATTAACGAGTTCAACATCACGGCCACATAGGCCCCCAAGTCCGAACCTTCCAGCCCCTCCGGGAAGCCCAGGATCCACAGGTTCTTCCGACGGGAGCGGTTCTCCATCTCCTCCATCCTTGCGAACCATTTCTTGTGGAGCGCTTCGTGTGACTCCACCTTCACTGCCAGGCCCAGGGATTCATCCTCGCTCTCCGAGGCCTTTTGCCGTAGCTCTCGGATCTCTGCACCCTGAGCCGTCTGAGTCGCCGTCAGCTTGTCCAGCGAGGCCTTAAACGGCTCCAGGATCTCGGCCTTCAGCTCTCTGAAGCAGCGATGGAGCAGCTCATGCTGCTCCGGCGCCCACTGCTGCCACGCTGCCGGTTCCCCACCCGCCGCCATCTTGTTTCTGTTGCTTCACATGCCAGGGTCCCAGGTTCGGTTTCCTAGACACCCACATTCCAGCACCTGTTCGGGTAGACTGAGGGAGAATTCAGAATGTCCAGTTCACCTAACAGCACGTCTTTCGGGTCTTGTGGGAGGAAACCGGAGCCCCCGGAGGAAACCCACGCAGACACGTGGAGAACGTGCAGACTCCGCACAGACAGTGACCCAAGCCGGGAATCGAACCTGGGACCCTGGCGCTGTGAAGCAACAGTGCTAATCACTGCGCTACCGTGCCACCCATCGGCATTTGCCATTTTCCTGCCTACCTGACCAGTGTTTTGTGTATACCTGTTCAGGTATTGACACCACAGATCTACAGTAAAAAAAAAACTATTGCCTTGATAAATCTGTTTGGTATTTCAGTCTGCTAGAGAGTTGGATAGTAATGGAACCTCTAACCTGATGTGGCTGTGAGATCGAAATCTGAAGCATGGATCCAGAGACACAAATTGGACATGGTTATGGTTTTAAAAAAGGAGCTCCTTTATAGTCTCACATTGAGTTTTGCCTAAAATATCACAAGGTTTTGACAGGAACAGATAATGTTCTCACTGACAGGCCAGCCGATAATCAGGCTGCTGCCTGAATGGGAAGTGGAAGCAGGTCCAGTCACAGCACCCTAGTTAGCACTGCTGCCTCACAGCACCAGGGACCCAGGTTCAAGTCCAGCCTTGGGTGACTGCCTGCGTGGAATTTGCACTTTCTCCCTGTATCTACGTGGGATTCCTCCGGGCACTCCCACAGTCCAAAGATGTGCAGGTTAGGTGGGGTTATGGTTGACAGCTTCAAATTCCTAGGTGTGCACCTCACCAAAAATCTGTCCTGACCCACTCACGTCAACGCCACGACCAAGAAAGCACAACAGCACCTTTACTTCCTCAGGAAACTAAGGAAATTCGGCATGTCCACATTGACTCTTATATTTTTACAGGTGCTACATAGAAAGCATCCTATCTGGCTGCATCACAGCGTGGGATGGCAACTGCTCGGCCTAAGACCATGACGAACGACAGAGGGTCGTGAACACAGCCCAGTCCATCACGCGAACCCGCCTCCCATCCATTGACACCCCCCCGCTGCCTGGGGAAAACGGGCAGCATAATCAAACCTCCCACCCACGTTATTCTCTCTTCCAGCTTCTTCCATCGGGCAGGAGAACACATACCAATAGATCCAAAAACAGCTTCTTCCCGCTGTTACCAGACTCCTGAATGACCCTATTATGAATTGAACTAATATCGCCACACATCTTCTCTACTGAGTAGTACTACACTCCGTGTGCTTCACCCCATGCTTGTACCAATGTATTTACATTGTGTATTAGGCACGTCCTATGTTTTTTCATGTATGAAAGGATGTGTCTTGATTGTGCGCAGAACAATACTTTTCACTGCACCTCGGTACACGTGACAATAAATCAAATTCAATCCAATGGGGACAGATGGGGGGGGGAAGAGAGGAGAAAGGGCTATTTCCCACGGTAGATTTAAAGTGCGTGATGCAACAGTCTTCTGAAAAAGAAATGGAAGTTCAAACGGGAGGGCACAGCATCGAGCCAGCAACCCAAACAAGCTCTAGAATGTTCCTTGGATAAACATTAATCGTGGCTGGAGGACCATCAACCTGGTGAAAGACACTCGCTGGACTGCCCGAAACGCAAAGAGTTACCGCAGACTGGCACACTGCCAAGGCTCGACACGGCGTGCTGAGGGACGCGTTAGAGCTCGAGAGGCAAGAGGGGAAAGGTCACTGTCCAGGGCCTTTCAGCATCGTGTACGGAGGGTATACTGGAGACCAGGTAAAAACCCCTCTGGCTGTATGGCTGCCACGTCGTCAATATTGTGAACTGTGTTGCTGAATGTGGAGACGCCGGCGTTGGACTGGGGTGAGCACAGTAAGAGGTCTTACAACACCAGGTTAAAGTCCAACAGGTTTGTTTGGAATCACTAGCTCCTCCATGAGGTGAGTGAAGAACACCGGCCTGATGAAGGAGCTGAGCTCCGAAAGCTAGTGATTCCAAATAAACCTGTTGGACTTTAACCTTGTGTGGTTAGACTTCTTACTGTTTGACGAATGTAATTAGTGACATACAGCATTGGAAGAAACCAATTTGGTTTCAAACCTCGTACAACATCAACTTTGAATGGTCATGTCATGTACTTTTATAAATAAAGCATATTTTTTGGGGGGGGAAAAAAAATGTTTTGCGGATGTGCAATCAATTTAACGAGATAAAAGCAAATTGCTGCGGATGCTGGAATCGGAAACAGGAAATTCTGAGCGAGCGGGATGGCATCTGTGGAGAGAGAGAACAGAGCTAACGTTTCGAGTCTGGATAATCTATGTCAGGGCTGGAGAGGGAACTGGGAATAGGATCAGATTTACACTGTAGTGGGGGGGGGGGGGGGGGGGGGGGGGGGGTTGTTGCAGTAGGGCTGGATAGATGCCCAGCGGTGTACAGAGATGTTTGGACAGGTGACACGCTTCCTCGTGTATAGAAACCCAACGTTGAGCAAAGAAATTATAAAATGGAGCATGGAAATGGAGCCTACTGTCCACATGGCTGATGTTTGCCTTATACACTGAGTCATGTTTTGAATAATTGAAAATGAAATGAAAATGAAATGGAAAATGAAAATCGCTTATTGTCACGAGTAGGCTTCAATGAAGTTACTGTGAAAAGCCCCTAGTCGCCACATTCCGGCGCCTGTCCGGGGAGGCTGGTACAGGAATTGGTAGGGAATCAGAGTGCTGATTTTTAAACATGTTAAATACAAGCAAAGTGATTCGTCAAAGCTCCCAAAACACGGTCTTTTATTGCCCAGTCCCCAGTTTTAATAAAGATGGTGGTGGGCTACCTCCCTGTTTAAATACAACTGGGAGTCCTGCTGGGTCACTTCAGAGGGTAGTTCAAGGTTAACCACGTGGGCTTGGAATTGGGGACACATATAAACCAGACCAGGCAAGCAAGGAGGATTTCGACCCCTAAACAGAAACAGAACAGCAGTGAAGCAGATGGATTTACTACGATGGCAGAGCAGCAGAATGGAATGGTGTGGACTGGGTTGGGGTGCGCTGGCTTGGGGTGGGCTGGGTTGGTATGAGGGTGGGGTACGTCAGGGTGGGGTGAAATTGGGGACTGCAATGTGTCAATCGCAGATCCAGCAGTGAGTGATTTCACAAGGCGGTTAGACGAGCGTTTGAGGGAGGAGAGTCAATGGGCAGGGCTACGGAGATAGAGAAATGGGATTGGCTGAATGAGAGCAGGCAGGAACTCGATGGGCGGATTGGCCTCCTGTGCTGTAAAGACTCGATCGGGGGCATTTTATTTGCACTGCTCTCGCTCCCTCTCATCTACGCCCGACAGCAGCAGATAGTTCAATGAATGAGTCGCATTTCTTTAATTGCATCCAATGCATATGTGCGGGACCAAAACTAATCTCCATTGAGGCTCATTTGCTTGGCTTTTCAGTCATTAATAGTTGTAATTATTGGAAGCTGAAATGTGTAATTTCTTTGTCACTTAGTGAATGAATGGGTCATTAAACACCATCAGTGCACAATAGCTGCCGGTGTTGTGTTTAAACAGAAACCAGTGCTGCCATCCTTTATCTTTGTTAAATACCCTTCCAAATGGATGATTTAATTCGATTTTCAAATTGGACGCGGACTTCAATTTCAATTTGGTCTGCTGGTGGAAACCAGTCCCAGGGAAGGGAGGGGAGCAGTTCAGAGCAGGGTACATCTCTCCAATCAACATTAAAGGAGAAGTGAGAGTGGGATGTGGGAGAGAGAGTGGGAGTGAGAGAGAGACATTGTTTTAGCGGTAATGTCAGTAATCCAGAGGCTAAACTTCTGAAGACATGGGTTCATGGGGACAGGACAATTCATAAAACCTGGGATACATGAAGCTAGTCTCGTTAAAGGTACCGTGACAACTAGCACCGACTGTAAAAACCCTGATCCTTTAGGGAAGGAAATCTGCCATCCTTTCCTGGTCTGGCCTACCTCTGACTCCAGGCCAGACCCACAGCAATATGGCCGATTCTTAAATGTCCTCTGTAATGGCCGAGCAAGCCACTCAGTTTATGGGCTACTAGGGGGGCTGTGCAATAAACGCTGACCATGTTAATGATGGGCTACTAGGGGGGCTGTGCAATAAACGCTGACCATGTTAATGATGGGACTGACCATGTTAATGATGGGCTACTAGGGGGATGGGCAATAAACACTGACCATGTTAATGATGGGCTACTAGGGGGGATGGGCAATAAACACTGACCATGTTAATGATGGGCTACTAGGGGGGATGGGCAATAAACACTGACCATGTTAATGATGGGCTACTAGGGGGGATGGGCAATAACACTGACCATGTTAATGATGGGCTACTAGGGGGGATGGGCAATAAACACTGACCATGTTAATGATGGGCTACTAGGGGGATGCGCAATAAACGCTGACCATGTTACTGATGGGTTACTAGGGGGGATGGGCAATAAACACTGACCATGTTAATGATGGGCTACTAGGGGGGATGGGCAATAAACGCTGACCATGTTAATGATGGGCTACTAGGGGGGATGGGCAATAAACACTGACCATGTTAATGATGGGCTACTAGGGGGATGGGCAATAAACGCTGACCATGTTAATGATGGGCTACTAGGGGGAATGGGCAATAAATGCTGACCATGTTAATGATGGCCGTAACTCATGAAATAACAAAGGAGAGTAAAGTGAGTGAGAAACGGGGGAGGAGCAGTGTGTGGGGAGGTGAAAGAGATGGGGAAAGTGGGGAGAGAGGAGAGTTAGGGAGTGAGAGAAGGGTATGGGGGGGGGGGCGAGGAGGGAGAGTGAATGAGAGGGTCGAGGGGTGAAAGAAAGAGTACTGGTCAATATGGGTGGTTGGAGAAGACAAATGGGTGAGCGAGGAAGTGGGGTTGATGGGAAAGAGAGAAAGAGAAGATGATGAAGAGATGAGAGGGGAGAAAGATGATTAGGTGAAAGGACAGAAGGAGAGAGAGGAGTGCGAGAGAGTGAGAATAAAAGAAAAATGCAGAGAGAAATGAGGTGCGTGGCAGAAGATAGGAAGGGGCAGAAATAAGACAGATGTATCAAAATAGAGAGATGAACAGCACAGGAGGACAGAGAAAAGTGGAGGATTCAATTTGCATCAATTCTGCTGCAGAGAACTGAGCAGTTATCAAAATAGTGACAACTGACGCTACAACCTAATCAGTGCTCCTGAACACAATGAGAAAATTGCTGGTTTAGCACACTGGGCTAAATCGCTAGCCTTTAAAGCAGACCAAGGCAGGCCAGCAGCATGGTTCAATTCCCGTACCAGCCTCGCTGAACAGGCGCCGGAATGTGGTGACTAGGGGCTTTTCACAGTAACTTCATTGAAGCCTACTCGTTACAAGCGATTTTCATTTCATTTTTCATTTCAAAGAGATAGAATCTCAAACTGTTTGGAAGATCAGACACATTAGTGTTTTCAACGGTGGGTCTAATTTTAACGTAACTATCAGCCACTGAGACTGCTGTTATACCAGCAAGGATTCTGATTGACATCACTCCAGGATGTCTGATTCAAAGCATTAAAGTGTCAAATGGGGTCATTCCATTTATATTAAATACTTCATAAAAATTGATCTAAATTTAGTTTGTTACCTTGGAGGAATGTTTAAGTTTAAAAAAAAGCCTTGGGTCCCGCTGGGTCAATGTCTGTGCGGAGTCTGCACGTTCTCCCCGTGTCTGCGTGGATTTCCTCTGGGTGCTCCGGTTTCCTCCCCCAGTCCAGAGACGTGCAGGTTAGATGGACTGGCCATGATAAATTGCCCTTAGTGACCAAAAAGGTTAGGAGGGGTTATTGGGTTACGGGGATGGAGGGGGGGGCAGTGAGGGCTTAAGTGGGTTGGTGCAGACTCGATGGGCCGAATGGCGTCCTTCTGCACTGTGTGTTCTATGTTCTAAGGTGGCATCTACTGCTATCTGTGAGAGACAGAGAGAGAGATAGATAGAGACAGAGAGAGAGAGACCGAGAGATAGAGTTGTTACATTACACTTTGTGGTAATTTGTCATTATTCTTTGCCTTGTGATCAAGAATGGTAATTGCCCTGAGAGGATCAGTGCAAGGGTTCTATAAACGGTTGCAGCCTTTTCTGGACTTTCTGACTCAAAGATAGGTATCTTGGTCAATAGCAGCAGCAACCCGGGGGGGGGGGGGGGGGGGGGGTGTTCTTTATTTTTTTCTATTTTTTCTATGGTTATTTAACTTAATATTGTGTTAATTTAATTTGTTGTTAATATGTTTTGTTGTTCATTGAGGTTGGGCGAATGTTTATGACTGTTATTGTTATTGTTGGTATTTTATTGCTGTTCGTTGTTGTTATATAAATACAAAATTTTTCAATAAAAATTATTTTAAAAAAAAGAATGGTAGGATGAGTTGATGATAAAGAAACCATCAATGTTTAGATTGAGGCAAAACTGATTCATTGAATAACAATTAAATTAAACAGAGTTTGCACACTCTACAGAGCTATAACTACTAATAAAGTAAGATTAAGTTTGTTCAACAGTAATCTATAATCTAGAATTAACTAATAATATCCTTGTGCTACTTCTCTCGAATCTAAACTACTCCATGGGCTGTGATCAACACTTCTGAATGACCTGACTCTTATGTGACGGTTATTTTTAAGGTTGTGTTTCATTTTCCTGGACACCGCCACCCCAACCAACCAGTGGGACATATTTCTCTATTTCTACCCCATCAATACCATTCAGGGTCCCCAACACAGCAGTCAGATCATCCCTTAATCTAATGTATTCCAGGGAGTACAAACCTATTTTATATGCTCCCTCCCCATAATCGGAGTTCCTGGAAAGAATTGCATTTACAAAGTATCGCCCCGCAACCTCAGGATGTCGCAAAGTGCTTCACGGTCAGGGAAGTACTTAACATAGAACATAGAACAGTACAGCACAGAACAGGCCCTTCGGCCCTCGATGTTGTGCCGAGCAATGATCACCCTACTTAAACCCACGTAACCCATATCCCAACAATCCCCCCATTAACCTTACACTACGGGCAATTTAGCATGGCCAATCCACCTAACCCGCACATCTTTGGACTGTGGGAGGAAACCGGAGCACCCGGAGGAAACCCACGCACACACTCTCGTAGAGTAGACAGTGTTGCGATGTAGGGAACCCAGCAGCCAATTCACACACAGCAAGATCCCACCAACAGCAAAGAGATAAATGACCAGATAATCTTTTTCTTTTTTTAGATGTTGACTGAAGGATTAATATTGGCCAGGACACCGAGGACAAGTCCCCTGCTCTTCAAGCTAGCACCGTGGGATATTTTATACCCACCTCAAAAGGAGCTCGGATTAACATTGCATCTCGAAGACGGCACCTCCGACAATGCGGCACTTGCTCAGTGCGCCGCTGGAACATTAGCCTCGATGTTCGTGTCTGTGGAGCTGGACTTGAACTCACAACCCTCTGACTCGGAATTGATTCCAACTGAGGTGAAGTCTGGTGCTTGTAAAAAAAAAAACATCCCAGGGCAGCACGGTGACGCAGTGGGTTAGCGCTGCTGCCTCACGGCGCCGAGGTCGAAGGTTCGATCCCGGCTCTGGGTCACTGTCCGTGTGGAGTTTGCACATTCTCCCCGTGTCTGCGTGGGTTTGGCCCCCACAACCCAAAGATGTGCAGGGTAGGTGGATTGGCCACGCTAAATTGCCCCTTAATTCGAAAAAAATTAATTGGGTACTCTTAAAAAAAAAAAATTTTTTTTTTAATCCCATAGCAGGGATGAGGAGAGCTCTCCCAGTGTCCTGGCCAATATCCATTCCTCAGTTAACACTGCTAAATATTACCGGCTCCGATGAAAGGTGATCGGCCTGAAACTTTACCAGTTTCTCTCTCCACAGATGCTGCCTGTCCCGCTGGGCGTTTCCATCACTATCGGTGTTCATGTCAGGTTTCCAGGGCCTGCAGTATTCTGCTTCTCCAACGCGAATAATCACCTGGTTGTTAACGCCTTGCCGTTGCGGGAGCTTTCCGTGTGCAAACTGGCTGCCGCGTTTCTTATATCACAACGGTCACTGCACTCACAAGAGTTTCCCACTGGCTGGAAAGGCGCCATCTAAATGCACCTTGTTCTTCACACTCGGGCGGGGCCAAGGAAGCTAGCCCAGCTAGCTTCAGCTAGCAAGGCGGGTGGTCTCACCTTCAAATGAAAACTTACTCAAACAGGAATCATTTTGGAAAGGAAAATGAAAGGGTGTCACTGCTCTTTGACAAGTCTTTTTCTTTTAGGCTTCGGATAAATAACAGGCCAAGGAAAATAACAAAAGCAGCTGTGTGATGACTAAAGGTGGTGTTTGTAAATGAAAGAAATCAGCTGCTCCTGCAGCTTGCTTGAGAAGGGGCCACAAGACAGAATGCAGGGTTATCTAACAATTAATCTGACATCAACCATCGTTTGCAGTGAAGAGTTGCAAACACCTGCCATATTTTGCATGAAGACATGTTTCACAATTCTTGGGTGACTGGACTGCCTGTGGGGAGTCTGCACGATCCCCCCCCCCCCCCTGTCTGCGTGGGTTTTGTGCTCCCGTTTCCTCCCACAGTCAAAAGATGTGCAGGTCAGGTGGATTGGCCATGATAAATTGCCCTTAGTATCCAAAAGGATGGGTGGGGTTACTGGAAGAGGTAGTGGATTGGGCCTAGGCTGGGTGCTCCTTTGAAGGGTCGGTGCAGACTCGACAGGCTGAATGGCCTCATTCTGCACTGTAGGAATTCTATGATTCTGGGTTTTTTCTTTAATTCTTTCATGGAATATGGGTCTCGCTGGCTAGGCTAGGCATTTGTTGCTCATGCCTAGTTTCCCTCAACAAGGTGGTGGGGTGAGCTGCCTTCTTGAACCGCTGCAATCCGTATTGTGTAGGTACACTTATTGTGCTGTTAGGGAGGGAGTTCAGGATTATTATTTTTTTAAATTTAGAGTACCCATTTCATTTTTTCCAATTAAGGGGCAATTCAGAGTGGCCAATCCACCTACCCTGCACATTTTTGAGTTGTGGGGGCGAAACCCACACAAACACGGGGAGAATGTACAAGCTCCACACGGACAGTGACCCAGAGCCAGGATCGAACCTGGGACCTCAGGATATTGACCCAGCGACAGTGAATAAACAGTGGTGTAGTTACAATTCAGGATGGCCTGCAGGGAAACCTGAAGCTGGTAACATTCTCAGGTATCTGCTGCTCTTGTCCTTCTAGATGATAGTGGTCGTGGGTTTGAGAGGTGGTGTCCAAGGAGCCTTGGTGAGTTGCTGCAGTGCATCTTGTGGATGGTACACCCGGCTGTCACTGTGCATCGGTGGTGGAGGCAGCGAATGTTTGAGGATGGGGTGCCAATCAAGCGGGCTTGATTTGTCCTGGATGGTATCGAGCTTCTTGAGTGTTGTTGGAGCTGCACTCATCCAGGCAAGGGGAAGAGTATCCTGTCACATTCCTGACTTGGCCTTGTAGATGGTGGACAGTTTTTGGGGAGTCAGGAAGTAGGTTACTCGCCACAGGTTTCCTATCCTCTAAGCTGCTCTTGTAACCATAGGATTTATACGGCGGGTCAAGTTTAGTTTCTAGTAAATGGTAATCCCCAGAGTGGAGGCAAAAGTTTCCATGTCGATCCCAGCCTTAAAAATGATTTCTGAAACAAGAGAGGTGGGCTTTCATTTGTCAATGGCGTTGCAGATTATCACGATGACACGACTCCCGAAACAAGAAGGGTCCGGGGGGGGAGATTTTCACAGGAACGTCATTGCAGTGTTAATGTAAGCCTACTTGGGACACTAACAAAGATTCTTATTATTATTCCTGCGAACTAATGTAATTACAGATTTCTATTTGTCAAGAGGGTGCAGTGGCCGCTCACATGATGAGGAAATTCTTTTTTTTTTTTTAAATAATTTTTATTCACATTTTCACAAAAAAGAAAACAATAACAGAAAATTCTAAGAACAAAAAGAACAGACCCACACCCCCCCCCCATAAATACAAAAGAGAAACAATAAATTAACGCCCGCCGTTGGCAAAAAATAGATATTCAACCCAAAACAAAAACAAAGAGACAACCTCCCTCCCCCCTCCTCGGGTTGCTGCTGCTGCCGACCTTTTGTTTTTACTGTTCTGCCAGGAGATCTAGGAATGGTTGCCATCTCCTGAAAAACCCCTGCACTGACCCCCTTAGGGCAAATTTCACCCTCTCCAATTTAATAAACCCCGCCATATCGTTGACCCAGGCCTCCACGCTTGGGGGCCTCGCATCCTTCCACTGAAGAAGAATCCTCCGCCGGGCTACTAGGGACGCAAAAGCCAGAACACCGGCCTCTTTCGCCTCCTGTACTCCCGGCTCCACTGCAACCCCAAATATTGCAAGTCCCCAGCCTGGATTGACCCTGGATCCTACCACCCTCAATACCGTCCTTGCTACACCCTTCCAAAATTCCCCCAGCGCTGGGCATGCCCAGAACATGTGGACACGGTTTGCTGGGCTCCTGAGCACCTAATACACCTGTCCTCAGTCCCAAAAAAACCGGCTCATCCTTGTCCCGGTCATATGAGCCCTATGCAGTACCTTAAACTGTATGAGCCTAAGCCTCGCACACAAAGAGGAGGAGTTCACCCTTTCTAGGGCATCCGCCCACGTCCCCTCCTCAATCTCCTCACCCAGCTCCTCCTCCCATTTATCTTTCAGCTCCTCCACCGAGGCCTCGTCTACCTCCTGCATCACCTGGTACGCTTCCGAGATCCTCCCCTCTCCAACCCATACCCCCGAGAGCACCCTGTCCTGGACCCCACGCGGCGGCAGCAGGGGGAACCCCGCCACCTGCCGCCTGACAAACGCCCTCACCTGCATGTACCTAAAGGTGCTCCCCGGAGGGAGCCCAAACTTCCTCTCCAGCTCACCCAGGCTTGCAAACTTCCCGTCAATGAACAGGTCCCCCAATGATGAGGAAATTCAAAAGTGCTATCACAGTTTATCGTTTGCAGTTATCCGTCTCTGCCAGTGTTATAGAGCTGTTCCCCAGAGTAGTGGCATTTAGAAACTAATTAAAGTCAGTGCCTTGCTCGAACCAGAACTCTATTTCCCGTCTTCAGCTTAATGGGTCCCCTCTCGCCCCTGAATCAGAAGGTTGTGGTTTCAAGTCCCACTCCAAAGGCGCGAGTCCGTACCCAAGGCTGACAACCCCGGTGCAGTGCAGAGGGAGCTGCTGCACTGTTGGAGGTGCTATTTTTCGGATGAAACGCCTGCCCTCTCAGACGGGCGAACGTGATTCTACGACACTATTTCAAACAGGAAGGGACTCCCCTCAGATAAACGTTCATCCTTCAAACTAAATCCGGATGTTTACCTCATTGTGGCCTGTGGGAGCTTTTGGTACCTAAAATGGCTGCTGTCATACTTTTCATACACTGGCTACACCTTATAAAGTATTTCAAGGGGGCGGCACGGTGGTGCAGTGGTTAGCACTGCTGCCTCACGGCGCCGAGGACCTGGGTTCGAATCCCGGCTCTGGGTCACTGTCCCTGTGGAGTTTGCACATTCTCCCCGTGTCTGCGTGGGTTTCGCCCCCACAACCCAAAGACGTGCAGGGTAGGTGGATTGGCCGCGTTAAGTTGCCCCTGAATTGGAAAAAAAATATTTGAATGGGGTGTAAAGCACTTTGAGATGTCTTTTTAAAAAAAATAAAAAATTTAGAGTACCCAATTCATTTTTTCCAATCAAGGGGCAATTTAGTAAAAGGGCCGGCCATTCAGGAGAAATGTCTTCACTTGGAGGGTCGTGAATCTTTGGAATTCTCAGAGGGAATCTCACGTTGAGTACATTCAAGGCCGAGATGAGGAGATTGCTGGACACGCACAAAGAATCAGGGATATGGGGATACGGTGTTAGAGTGGGTTAACACAGAAGAGCAGCCATGACCTTACTGAACAGCTAAATCTTCCCTGGTGTCCTGGCCAATAGTTAACGTCATGCAAAGCAGATTATCTGGTCATTATTGTACTGCTGTTTGTGGGAGTTTGCCGTGTGTAAATTGGCTGCCCCGTCCCCTACATTACAACGTAATCACACTTCAAAAACACTTCACCATCATTCTAGAAGATTCTTGGAGATGTCCGGTGGTTGTGAAAAGCGCCATGTAAAAGAAAAGTTTTTTTTTTCAAAAGCTCTTGAGGCATTTTGCATTTTGACACAGAATCTGTCACCTTCAGCGTGGGGAGGTGTTAGGAGGGGTGTGTAAGCACTTGGTGAAAGAGACTGGTTTTAAGAAGCTTCTTCAAGGGGGAGAGGGGGTGGAGCGGTTTTGGGAGGGGCTGGAGAGGTTTTGGGAGGGGGTGGAGAGGTTTTGGGAGGGGGTGGAGAGGTTTTGGGAGGGGGCGGAGAGGTTTTGGGAGGGGGCGGAGAGGTTTTGGGAGGGGGTGGAGAGGTTTCGGGAGGGGGTGGAGAGGTTTTGGGAGGGGGTGGAGAGGTTTTGGGAGGGGTTGGAGAGGTTTTGGGAGGGGGCGGAGAGGTTTTGGGAGGGGGCGGAGAGGTTTTGGGAGGGGGTGGAGAGGTTTTGGGAGGGGGGTGGGGAGGTTTTGGGAGGGGGTGGAGAGGTTTTGGGAGGGGGTGGAGAGGTTTTGGGAGGGGGTGGAGAGGTTTTGGGAGGGGGTGGAGAGGTTTTGGGAGGGTGTACAAGCCGTGTTGGCTGAAGGCACAGCTACCATCACCTACCTTTGCTGCTATAGTGCTGTGGAGGCAGGTCATATGGGATGGGGAACGACGTCTCTGACACCTTGCAATCTGGCAATCGACCTCGATGCACTGAGAATCGGCCGGTGGCTATCCCCTGGTGATTAAGACAGATGGTATACAATGATATGAAGCGACAGCGGACAATGTATATAACGGACAGTTGACCATGGTTCCAGCAGACTTAATGCAGTCCAGCAACACTCCCCCCTGCAACCAATACAACCCTCCTTGTATTTTTGATCATTTATTTTCCACACACAGACAGATGAGGAGACAAAATACACAATGGGCGACAAAATAGTTCATTTCATAGAATCCATACGCTGCAGAAGGAGGCCATTCAGCCCATTGAGCGTGCCCGACCCTTCGGAAGACCACCCTACCTAGGCCCAATCCCCTGCCCTATTCTGCAACCCTATCCTCAGGGGCAATCGATCATGGTCAATCCACCTAAGCTGCACGTCTTTGGACTGTGGGAGGAAACCGGAGCACCCGGAGGAAACCCACGCAGTCACGGGGGAGAAAGTGCAAACTCCACATAGACAGTGACCTGAGGCCGGAAATGATCCCCGGTCCTTGGCGCTGTGAGGCAGCAGTGCTAACCACTGTGCCGTCCAAATATTTGGTTAGAATCATGAAATTTACAGCGCAGAAGGAGGCCATTTGGCCTATCGAGTCTGCACCGGCCCTTGGAAAGAGCATGCTACTTAAACAGTTACAATGTACAAAATAAGGATTCATCTGAAGAAGGAGCAGTGCTCCGAAAGCTAGTGTTTGAACCAAACATGTTGGACTTTAACCTGGTGTTGTAAGACTTCTTACTGTGCTCACCCCAGTCCAACGCCGGCATCTCCACATCAAAAGTAGAAAATCACCCAGGAAAATGCTGGAAAACATTCAGTAAGTCTGCGTATGGAGGAACAGATTTAAGGGGACAGGATTTTTATTTTGGGTTCGGGATCATGGAAAATAGGAGTAAGCCATTCGGCCCTCGAGCCTGTCCACCATTCAGTTAGATCATGGCTGATCTGATCATGGCCTCGATCCACTTGCCTGTCTCTCTCTTCCCCCCCCCCTCCAAAATCCTCGACTTCCTTGGCGATGAAAAATCTGTCTCACCCAACTATGAATATATTCGACGGTCCAGCCTCCTGAGGGAGAGGATTCCAAAGATTAACGACTCAAAGAAGAAATTTCTCCTTGTCTCCTTCATAAATGGAAGCACCCCTAATTTTTAAATTGTGCTCCCTAGTTCTCGATTCGCCCTCTCGGAATCGCCCATGCTTCAATTAGAGCAACTCTCGTGCTTCTAACTCCAATGAGTAATGGCCCAACCTGCTCAACCTTTCCTTAGGAGACAGCCTCTTCATAGAACATACAGTGCAGAAGGAGGCCATTCGGCCCATCGAGTCTGCACCGACCCATACTTAAGCCCACACTTCCACCCTATCCCCGTAACCCAATAACCCCTCCCAACCTTTTTGGACACCAAGGGCAATTTAGCACGGCCAATCCACCTAACCTGCACGTCTTTGGACTGTGGGAGGAAACCGGAGCACCCGGAGGAAACCTACGCACACACGGGGAGGACGTGCAGACTCCGCACAGACAGTGACCCAGCGGGGAATTGAACCTGGGACCCTCGCACTGTGAAGCCACAGTGCTAACCACTTGTGCTACCATGCTGCCTCAGAAATCAGCCCGGTGAACTTTCACTGAACTGCTTTCAAATCAAACATACCCCGTCCCTAAGTAAGGGGATCAAGATGGACACAGTACCCGAAATGTGGTCTCCCCAATGCCCTTTGGTGCCATTGGATTGGATCATCCCCATGGGGATTAGGAGGGTAATTACAGAAGGCCAATAGGGGGTCTTCCAAAGGTAAAGAGTGGTAGCCCCACAGTCAGAACTGGGAGCTGTTGAATTATGTGGAGCACATAACCATTCCTGACGTCAGTCCTGCTTCTCCAGAATCCCGTGGGGCTGGTCAGCCTAGATTCCCCACCCAGCTTTAACAACAATCTGATTAGCGAGGACGGACTGATAATCGGCCTGTGACAATCGGGTACAGGGAATTCAATGCAACATTCTGAATGACTAAAACGTGGGTCCCTTACATTCCGACAGTAGATACATCTCACTGACCGTAAAGCACTTGGGGACATCCAGTCCGCGACAGGTGCTATATAAATGCAAATCTCTCTTTCTGGGGTAAAGGTAGTTTCTTAACACAAGTGAAGAAAATAAAAGATTTAATGGCAAGCCATGAATTTGTGTGACAATGTCCAATACCCATTTGACAGTGGCAGGTAACAATGACGGCAATAGTGCTAGATGGATTAATGCCAAATAATCAAATCTTTCTTTTTCTCAATTAACACCTGACTGTTTTAGAAATAAAAAGTCTTTCATTCAATGGCACAAAACCTACTTTGCAAGCCAGATCAGAAATGCAGGCAACTGCTTAATTTGATCCAAATGGTCGAGTCTGTGTGTTACTCTCAACATGAGGTTGTTACAAACCTACTGGGGCCTTTGGTTTGAGGCCGTTGTTGAGGTTCCTATGGAGCGAGACGAAGATAAATGGGTGGGAGCAGGTAGAGGCTACACTGCAGAAAAGCAGAGGCAACTCCCACATGGTTATTACATTCACCATCGCCAAGAAGGGGCTGGTTTAGCAAAGGGCTGATTTAGCACAGTGGGCTAAATAGCTGGCTTGTAATGCAGAACAATGGCAGCAGCGGGTTCAATTCCCGTACCGGCCTCCCCGAACAGGTGCCGGAATGCGGCGACTAGGGGCTTTTCACAATAACTTCATTGAAGCCGACTTGTGACGATAAGCGATTATTATGATGTTATTATTACTTTGTTATCTGGACAACACAGCAACCCAGAGGAATAATGCCCACCTTTTTAAAAACTGATTTCATTATCCACAGGCTTCATCATTTAACACCAATCTGACCGTTCATTGATGACCAGGCTGTCATTTTAAGTCACAGTAAGAAGTCTTACAACACCAGGTTAAAGTCCATTTGGCCACCAATTTACAAAATTAGCACGCGAGGGTTCCGACGGATTGCCACACATAGATCACCTTAAAAGAGGAATGTGGTCAATTAGTGCTTCCGCTATTTCGGTGATCCCAAAGCTGGGCCAATTACCCAAAAAATGCAAGTTCAAATCCCGCAGTGGCACTTTGAGAATCTGAATTCAGTCCAAAAACAAAAATTTGGAAATAAAAATAACATTGGGTTGTTGGATTGTTCACCAATGTCCTTCAGGAAAAGGTAGGAACATCTGCTTCCCTTACTCAGTCTGTCCTTTAGGAATTAGGAACAGGAGTAGGCCACGTGAACCTGCTCCACTGTATATGTGACTCCAAAGTTAGGAATACGAGAATAAGGAGCAGGATATCGTCATACCCCGAGCCTGCTACACCAAACAGATAATGACCCACTCTACGCGGAGCTGGCCTTACGGGCAGCCTACACCGTTGTCAAGAGATTGTAAGATAAGACGAATTAAAATTTTTATTAAAAGATTTGATTTCAGGTGTCATTATTTCCGGACGGTGGAATTTTCTGAGTGATAGTTAAGAATACATGTTTCACTTCACGGCCAGTCTGTGTTTTATTTTTGCTCTCCAGAGAGAGATGTGTGAGCAGGAAGCGAAGGCTGTTTTCTTCAGGCCCGTTAGCCAGGATTCGGCACCAACAAGCCTTGGTGCTAAGTTGGCGATTGTGCTGCAAACAGTCCTGGTGAGCAAAGGGCTGGATTCTCCGATTCTCAGGCTACTCACGGCGCTGAGGTCCCAGGTTCGATCCCGGCTCTGGGTCACTGTCCGTGTGGAGTTTGCACATTCTCCCCGTGTTTCTGTGGGTTTCGCCCCCACAACCCAAAGATGTGCAGGCTAGGTGGATTGGCCACGCTAAATTGCCCCATAATTGGAAAAACGAAGGAAATGACCAGCATTTATGTTTATAGAACATAAAACAGTACAGCACAGAACAGGCCCTTCGGCCCTCGATGTTGTGCCGAGCCATGATCACCCTACTCAAACCCACGTATCCACCCTATACCCGCAACCCAACAACTCCCCACCTTAACCTTACTTTTAAGGACACTACGGGCAATTTATCATGGCCAATCCACCTAACCCGCACATCTTTGGACTGTGGGAGGAAACCGGAGCACCCGGAGGAAACCCACGCACACACGGGGAGGATGTGCAGACTCCACACAGACAGTGACCCAGCCGGGAACTGAACCTGGGACCCTGGAGCTGTGAAGCATTTATGCTAACCACCATGCTACCGTGCTGCCCCACGGTTGTGCTTTTCACGACCTCCCGGCATCTAAAAGTATGAGTCAGACAATGATGTTCTTTTTGAAGCCATTGTGCTTTTCATAGAGTCCCTACAGTGTAGAATGAAGCCTTTTGGCCCATCGAATCTGCACTAGCCCTCTAAAGAGCACCCTACCTCACCCTATCCCCGTAGCCCCATCTAACCCACCCTCGGCACAACATTGAGGGCCAAAGGGCCTGTTCTGTGCTGTACTATATCCTGACGCCGGCGTGGGAACGGTGGTGGCCTTTTACGACCGAAAATTGGGGGCAGAATGGCCACCAATCCTCTGTTTGGTGGGGGGCTAGCAGGCAGGCAGCGTAGAGTACTGGCTCTAGCTGCCAATACGGCCGGAGAATTAATAAGAATAACAATCTCTATTGTCACAGGTCGGCTTACATTAACACTGCAATGGAGTTACTGAGAAAATGACAGAATTGCCGGGTCCGTGCAACATGGCGCCGGCCGTGGGCGGACCTGGTCTGCAACATGGTGCCCCCCCCCCCCCCCCAAGTGGTCGGCGCGCGACTCCTGAACCACCCCCCCAACAGTACCCCCAGCTCCTGCCAAAGTCCCCCCCCCCCCCCCGACTGTGGCTGCGCTGGGCTGAGTCCGCAGCCACCACGCCGGGTTCCTGACAGGTAAGACCCACACCGTCAGGAACTGAGCCGGTTGGGGGCGCAGCATCAGGCTGTGGGCCTCAGGTAACGTCCTAAGTCCATCGGTACGCCGTATTCCCAGAGTACGCCGCTTTGCAGGGAGTGGCGCATCGCGAAAGTGACGCCGCCACTGATTTAATCGGAAACAGGGATTCTCCAGCCGGAGAATCCCGTCCAAAGTCTTTATTTGCCGTTGTTATTCATTGGGTTGGTGTCTGATTTAATATTTCATTCACCTGTCACTCTGCCAGTGTTCTTTTATGACTCCTATCATTTGTTATGAATTTTGTTAAAACAGATTACAGCGTTATTTCTAAAACTTTCACTAGTAACCCTCCAAAGAGGCTGTTTAGCACACTGGGCTAAATCGCTGGCTTTTAAAGCAGACCAAGCAGGCCAGCAGCACGGTTCAATTCCCGTACCAGCCTCCCCAAACAGGTGCCGGAATGTGGCGACTAGGGGCTTTTCACAGTAACTTCATTGAAACCTACTTGTGACAATAAGCAATTTTCATTTTCATTTTCATGGCATCAAAATAGAAACACACACACACACACAACGCCCTGTTTTCTAATACCACCTTCACACCCTATCTGCGCATTCCTTGGTACCTAATGATCTATCGATCTTGGTCTTGAACACATACTCATTAACTGACCATCTACAGCCCACTGGAGTAGAAAATTCCAAAGGTTCCCAATTCTCCGAACGGAGAAATTTGTCTTCATCTCAGTCCTAATGGGCTAACTCCTTAACTTGAGACTATGATCCCTAGGTCTGGACTCTCCAGTCAGTGAAAACAGCCTCTCAGCATCAACCCTGTCAAGCTTTCCTGGAAATTTATACTTTCAGTGAAGGTTTTCCCAGTGCTGTTCGAAACCGACTTCCAGAATTTT
Source organism: Scyliorhinus canicula (assembly GCF_902713615.1). Lineage (NCBI taxonomy): Eukaryota > Metazoa > Chordata > Chondrichthyes > Carcharhiniformes > Scyliorhinidae > Scyliorhinus > Scyliorhinus canicula. Next base: position 9,563,585 of record NC_052147.1, read on the forward strand.
TTTTTTTTGAAAATCTATATTTTTTTAAATTTAGAGTACCCAATTAATTTTTTCCAATTAAGGGGCAATTTAGCGTGGCCAATCCACCTAGCCTGCACATCTTTGAGTTGTGGGGGCGAAACCCACGCAAACACGGGGAGAATGTGCAAACTCCACACGGACAGTGACCCAGAGCCGGGATCGAACCCGAGTCCTCGGCGCCGTGAGGCAGCAGCGCTAACCCACTGTGCCACCGTGCTGCCCAGAAAATATTTTATTAAGGCATTTATAATTTTAACACATTTTGAACAGAAAAATCCAACAAAGACAAAAAACCCACACTGACATAGCCATCCCCTCCCCAAGCAAAGACCTCAACCAGCATGGTCCATATATAAACACTCCGTCTGACAGCCCTCCCTGATTTGGTTTTCCTACACCTATTCGTCACTTCTATGCCTCCCCCACTCCGCCACCTCCCCCCCGCCCCCTTGCTGACAGACTAATTTTCCTTAAAGAAGTCGATGAACGGCTGACATGACCAACATTTATTACCCATCCCTAATTGCCCTGGATCTGCATGGCTTGCTCTGCCATTTCAGAGGGCAGGTAAGATGCACTGGCTCAGGTTTACCCAGACTGGGTAAGGATGACAGATTTCCTTCCCTAAAGGAATATTAGTGAACCCCAAATGGTTGTTAACAACAATCGATGATAGTTTTTCACTGTTACTGAGACTAGATCTCATTGATCGAATACAAACTCCCCCAGCTGCCGCGGTGTGATTTGAACCGGTGCCACCAGAGCACTAGCCTGGGCCTCTGGATTACTCATCCAGTGACATTTTCACAACATCACTGGAAAAGGGGCTGGGAAGGGAGCGCTTGAACTTCAGGCTCAGGCAAAGGAGAATCAGAGAATTTACAGTGCAGAAGGAGGCCATTCGGCCCATCGAGTCTGCGCCAGCCATTGGAAGGAGCACCCTACTTGAGCCCACACCTTCACCCTATCCCCGTAACCCCACCTAATCTTTCAGGACACTAAGGACAATTTATCATGGCCAATCCACCTAATCTGCACATCTTTGGACAGTGGGAGGAAACCGGAGCACCCGGAGGAAACCCACGCAGGCACGGGGAGAATGTGCAGACTCCGCACCGACAGTGACCCAAGCCAGGAATCGAACCTGGCACTCTGCAGCTGTGAAGCAACAGTGCTAGCCTATGTGCTACCGTGCCGCCCCAATACTATTCACTAAGTCGGGACTGGGAACTGAAATCAAATCATAGAACATTGCTTAAAAAGAGATACAAAGAGGGGGGAATTAATTCTTCTCTTAAAGCAAATATGTCACCGTCCCACCTCCCCAGTTTGGGCTCCCAACGATACTGTAAGAAAGGAACTGAACAGAACTCCAGAATATCTGACAATTGAATCATGAATCTTCTGCAGGCACGAAAGCATCGAATGATCAGGTAGAGGAGACAATGCAGCCTGACAGCTCACTACATGCAGCTCGCAATGATGGGGTGTGCTGACAGGTAAGCACAAGAATCGACTACCTGCGGAGGGTCAACAACATCGATTGCAAAACTCTTTCAGTGGGGATCTGTGAGCTCGTTCGTGTACATTCATCAGCAATAAAACGAGTAGCAATGTTTTGAAGCTTGTTTTTTTTTTAAGGTCCCTTGTATAGAATCGCTATTGCAACTATAACGAGAGTATTTTTAAAGGTGTTTTTTTTGTATAAACATAGTTTTAAAACGATGACGACCAATTGGAATGGGAGCCTCCACGAGTCGCCTCCCACTCCTACTGTATCTCATCCCATCAATCAATCTTTCTAATCCTTTCCCTACATGTTAATCTAGCCCTTCCTTAACTGCATACATCTATACTATCCACCTCAGTTACTCCATGTGGGAGCGAGCTCCACATTCTAACCATTCTCTGGGTAAAGAAGTTTCTCCTGAATTTTAATTGTATTTACTTGTATCTTTTTTTCTGAGGGCTAGGTTTGGTCTCCCCAACAAGTGGAAGTATTTTTCCCTGGTATACCCCATCAAATCCTTTTATAATCTTAAAGGCCTCTATCAGGTCACCCTGAGTCTTCTCTTTTCTCAAGAAAAAACAGAGACCCAGCCTGTTCAATCATTCCTGATGGTTCTAACCTGACTCCCCAAAGTTTGCCCACCATTTACATTTACAGAGTGTGATGTATACTCTCTACTTGCCTGGATGAGTGCAGCTCCAACAACACTCAAGAAGTCCAACACCATCCAGGACAAAGCAGCCCGCTTGATTGGCACCCCTTCCACAAACATTCAAACTCTCCACCACTAATGCACTGCAAGAACTCACCAAGGCTCCTTAAGGCAGCACCTTCCAAATCCACAACAATGGGGCAGCAGGGTAGCATGGTGGTTAGCATAAATGCTTCACAGCTCCAGGGTCCCAGGTTCGATTCCCGGCTGGGTCACTGTCTGTGCGGAGTCTGCACGTCCTCCCCGTGTGTGCGTGGGTTTCCTCCGGGTGCTCCGGTTTCCTCCCACAGTCCAAAGATGTGCGGGTTAGGTGGATTGGCCATGCTAAATTGCCCGTAGTGTCCTAATAAAAGTAAGGTTAAGGGGGGGGGGGTTGTTGGGTTACGGGTATAGGGTGGATACGTGGGTTTGAGTAGGGTGATCATGGCTCGGCACAACATTGAGGGCCGAAGGCCCTGTTCTGTGCTGTACTGTTCTATGTTCTATGCTACCATCTAGAAGAAAAAGAGCAGCAGATACCTGGGAACCCCACCACCTGGAGGTTCCCCTCCAAGTCACTCACCACCCTGACCTGGGAATATATCGCCGTTCCTTCAGTCGCTGGGGCAAAATCCTGGACCTCCCTCCCTAACAGCACTGTGGGTGTACCTACACCACATGGACTGCAGTTGTTCAAGAAGGCAGCTCACCATCACCTTCTTGAGGGCATTTATGAGTGCACCGGCTTAGCCAGCGAAGCCCACCTCCCAGGAATAAACTTTTTAAAAGCCTCTCCGTTCTGGTATCATACTTGTAAATTCCTTTTTGTACATTTCCAGTGCCTCTATTTTTTTTTAAACATGCCGATCAAGTTGCGCACGATACTCCCAAGTCTAAACTAACCAGGCTTCGATACAACCTCTCTACTTTTGACTTCTATTCCTCCAGGAATGAAGCTAAGTACTTTGATTGCATGTTGTATGGCTTTGTTAACCTGCAAATTTGCCGCCTGCATTTCTGTACGAACAGTCCTCGTGTCGTGGGTCATCCACCTGCTCTTGCTGTGGTTCCTGCCTGAGGACATAACCCGTGGACAATTGCTCTTTCTTGCTTGACGCAGAAAAACACTTGACATTCTTGACCATTTAGTTGCACCATAAACTCGAGTTTGAGTGGGTTTCCAATGCCGGTGAGTTGAAAATATCCAAAACAGATTGGCCCAGTAAGGCAGCGGTGTCTCTGGGGTCTGACTGCAGTTTTCTCTGGGACGGTTTACAGCTTTGAACTTTATGATTTCAATTCATCTTTGGGGTTGAGCGTTGCCGGGAAGCACGGCATTTACTGCCCATCCCTAGTGAAGGTGAACCATTGCTGCCTGTGTGCTGAAGGTGTTCACAGGGTGCCACAAGGTAAGGAGTTCCAAGATTTTGGCCCTGGCATGAAGAAGGAATGGCCGATAATGTCCAAGTCAGGAAGCGGTGTGACTTGAAGAGGAAGTTAGAGGTTATGCACAGCCTTCCAAAATCCCAGTTTAGCAGATTTACTCTTTGGGACCCAGCCAGCTCAGGCAATGGCATCGGTACTGAGTCACCCATGGTAATGAAAATGAAATGAAAATGGCTTATTGTCACGAGTCGGCTTCAAATGAAGTTACTGTGAAAAGCCCCTAGTCGCCACATTCCGGCGCCTGTTCGGGGAGGCTGTTACGGAAATGGACATTGAACTCGCAGAGTCAGAGTACATTCTGTGCCCTTGCTCCCCTCAATAGTTCTTCCAACTTCTGCAACATGGAGGATTCACCAACTGAGGGAGAGGATTTTGATCCAAAGCCATTCTCCTTCATGCAGACCGCAGTCACACTTTTAAAAAAAAGGACAGCATGCGGCACAGTGGTTGGCACTGCTGCCTCACGGCGCTGAGGACCCGGGTTCGAATCCCGGCCCTGGGTCACGGTCCGTGTGGAGTTTGCACATTCTCCCCAAAAGGTTTATACCAACAAAAAGGAAGGACGGTAGAGAGAGGGAAAATCGACCGTGGATATCTAAGGAAATAAGGGAGAGTATCAAATTGAAGGAAAAAGCATACAAAGTGGCAAAGATTGCTAGGAGATTAGAGGACTGGGAAATCTTTAGGGGGCAACAGAAAGCTAATAAAAACGCTATAAAGAAGAGTAAGATAGAGTATGAGAGTAAACTTGCTCAGAATATAAAAACAGACAGTAAAATTTTTTACAAATATATAAAACAAAAAAGAGTGGCTAAGGTAAATATTGGTCCTTTAGAGGATGAGAAGGCAGTTTTAATAATTGGAAATGAGGAAATGGCTGAGGAACTGAACAGGTTTTTTGGGTCGGTCTTCACAGTGGAAGACACAAATAACATGCCAGCGACTGATAGAAATGAGGCTATGACAGGTGAGGACCTTGAGAGGATTGTTATCACTAAGGAGGTAGTGATGGGCAAGCTATTGGGGCTAAAGGTAGACAACTCTCCTGGCCCTGATGGAATGCATCCCAGAGTGCTAAAAGAGATGGCTAGGGAAATTGCAGATGCACTAGTGATGATTTACCGAAATTCACTAGACTCTGGGGTGGTCCCGGTGGATTGGAAATTAGCAAACGTGACACCACTGTTTAAAAAAGGAGGTAGGCAGAAAGCAGGAAATTATAGGCCAGTGAGCTTAACTTCGGTAGTAGGGAAGATGCTGGAATCTATCATCAAGGAAGAAATAGCGAGGCATCTGGATAGAAATTGTCCCATTCGGCAGATGCAGCATGGGTTCATAAAGGGCAGGTCATGCCTAACTAATTTAGTGGAATTTTTTGAGGACATTACCAGTGCAGTAGATAACGGGGAGCCAATGGATGTGGTATATCTGGATTTCCAGAAAGCCTTTGACAAGGTGCCACAGAAACGTTTGCTGCATAAGATAAAGATGCATGGCATTAAGGGTAAAGTAGTAGCATGGATAGAGGATTGGTTAATTAATAGAAAGCAAAGAGTGGGGATTAATGGGTGTTTCTCTGGTTGGCAATCAGTAGCTAGTGGTGTCCCTCAGGGATCCGTGTTGGGCCCACAATTATTAACAATTTACATAGATGATTTGGAGTTGGGGACCAAGGGCAATGTGTCCAAGTTTGCAGATGACACTAAGATGAGTGGTAAAGTGAAAAGTGCAGAGGATACTGGAAGTCTGCAGAGGGATTTGGATAGGTTAAGTGAATGGGCTAGCGTCTGGCAGATGGAATACAATGTTGACAAATGTGAGGTTATCCATTTTGGTAGGAATAACAGCAAACGGGATTATTATTTAAACGATAAAATATTAAAGCATGCCGCTGTGCAGAAAGACTTGGGTGTGCTAGTGCATGAGTCACAGAAGGTTGGTTTACAGGTGCAACAGGTGATTAAAAAGGCAAATGGAATTTTGTCCTTCATTGCTAGAGGGATGGGGTTTAAGACTAGGGAGGTTATGTTGCAATTGTATAAGGTGTTAGTGAGGCCACACCTGGAGTATTGTGTTCAGTTTTGGTCTCCTTACTTGAGAAAGGACGTACTGGCACTGGAGGGTGTGCAGAGGAGATTCACTAGGTTAATCCCAGAGCTGAAGGGGTTGGATTATGAGGAGAGGTTGAGTAGACTGGGACTGTACTCGTTGGAATTTAGAAGGATGAGGGGGGTTCTTATAGAAATATTTAAAATTATGAAGGGAATAGATAGAATAGATGCGGGCAGGTTGTTTCCACTGGCGGGTGAAAGCAGAACTAGGGGACATAGCCTCAAAATAAGGGGAAGTAGATTTAGGACTGAGTTTAGGAGGAACTTCTTCACCCAAAGGGTTGTGAATCTATGGAATTCCTTGCCCAGTGAAGCAGTTGAGGCTCCTTCATTACATGTTTTTAAGGTAAAGATAGATAGTTTTTTGAAGAATAAAGGGATTAAGGGTTATGGTGTTCGGGCCGGAAAGTGGAGCTGAGTCCACAAAAGATCAGCCATGATCTCATTGAATGGCGGAGCAGGCTCGAGGGGCCAGATGGCCTATTCCTGCTCCTAGTTCTTATGTTCTTATGTGCAGGCTAGGTGGATTGGCCACTCTAAATTGCCCCTTAATTGGAAATAAAATTGGGTAGACTAAATTAAAAAAAAACTTTTTAAAAAGTAAAAGCAGACTTGCATCTGCGTTGTGCCTTTACAGCTTCAGAGCATCCCCAGGACACCCCAAAGTTAAATAAGCGCTTCTGAAGTGTAGTCACTGACGTAATGCAAAATTTTGCCAAAATCTGCTGCCTCCGGATGGTCAGGGACTGGACCTATGGCTGAGATAGAATCCATAGAATACCTACAGTGCAGAAGGAGGCCACTCGGCCCATCGAGTCTGCACCTACCTTCCAAAAGAGCACCCCACCAAGGTCCACACCCCGGTCCGATTCCCTCAACCCTACCTAACTTGCACAATCTTTGGACACAAAGTGCAATTTGGCATCATGGCTAATCCACCTAGCCTGCACATCTTTGGAGTTTGGGAAGAAACTGGAGCACCCGGAGGAAACCCATGCAGACATGGGGAGAACGTGCAGACTCCTCACAGTCACCCGAGGCTGGAATTGAACCTGGGTCCCTGGTGCTGTGAGGCTGCAGTGCTAACCACTGTGCCACCGTACCCGCATTGAGCCTGCGGAAGGGCTGAATGGCAGACTAAGGTGGAAATGGCCCAGGAAACTTGAACTTCTGATCAGCAACTCCTTGGGGCCATCTACGAGGGTTTCCAACTCTTGGGAAATTCGGTCAATTCTGATCCACGTGCCAGGATAGTTATTCAGGAAATGGTGGACAGACATAACATAGTCTGACACCTGGGCAACTTCAGAACTGACCCCAAATCACACTACCTCACTACCTGCCCCCCCCCCCCCCCCCCCCCGCTGACCATCTCACGATGAGTCCTTGAATTCCCAATCACCCACCCAATCTGATTACATCCCCACTCCCCTCCTGAAACAACCGACTACCGACCAATCCCCAACCACCCAGCTACCTTCCTGACCCTTCGATTACTCTGCTAAACACCTGACCACCCACCCAACCCCACGCCCATCCCCCGACCCGATTACCCCCCACCACCCAACTAACCGCCCCCCGACCTGACTACCCCCTTGCCATCCAACTCCCACCCACCCCGACTTGACACCCCCCCCTGCCACCCAATTAACCCCCCCCCCGACTTGGCTAGCCCCTTTCGACCAGACCACCGACCACCCACCCACTCGCCTACCTACCCACCTCACCCGTAGCCCCTACCTCCCTACCCAATTCGCCACCTACTCACCTATCCTCTACCCACTTGCCCACCTAACCATTCATCCGTCCATTCGCTAACATTAAGACCGAGCCCTTAAAGTTTCCACGCGACGGCTATTTGCTGAAAGAATGGGATGTGTTTGGGTTTCCCCTGAAACTACTCTGCTCCAACAGAGCCCTGAGCGAGGTGCTGGGCTGTGCCTTTCTGTGAAAACTGCAATCGCAAAACCCCGGTAGAAATACTCAGCAGCTCCAAGTCGGGGGAATTTACACGTGAGCGGCAATCTGGCGATCGCTGCTCCCGTTTGGAATATCCAGGCCCCCATGGCAGCCAATTTGCACACAGTAAGCTCCAACATACAGTAATGAGATTACCAGATAATGCTGACTGGTACCCCTCATGATAAATGGCCACTTGGACAATCATCGAAATGCCTTCTGGACGGGCATCTTAACGGTGGTCAGCGCATTCAGACGTGACACATATTTACGGTTTGTAAAAAAAAAAAAATCACGGAAATATAAAGAAAACGGGAGGCAGTTTGTTAAACTGCAATTGAAACCTGTGGAAGATAGTTCGAAACAGTTAGATTTAGTCCCGAGATAATTGAAAAGATAAGTGGACAAGCAGCTGGACAGAAGGGACTTACAAAGGCGGTGGGCAGGAACAGAACTCCCAGTTCATACGAGCGGATCATCAGTTGAAGGCCATTTTTCTCTAGGGCTCCCCAGGCAGCCTTTGACAGATTGGCACTAATGTGGAGAAAGAGACAGGAGAACGATCAGAGATGGAACTGGATCATTAATAATTCATTACAAATGCAGACCCTTCGGAAAACCAGCAAATTCCTTCAGAACTCGGGAAAATAAATTCTACTTTGTCCCTTGATCGTCAGGCAGCGTCACTCACGTGCCTTTAATCTACCGGCATATTTAAACGTTTACATCAGCTGCACGTCCCACCCATGTCATCTCACTCCCTTGAGTCACATTTCTGTCACACTTTGTGTGTCGCGTTGTTCCGTCAACAATTCGACAGTCACATTAATAATGGACAACGTCTCTGTAAATTCAACTTGGTGACTGTGCAATCTGGCCATTGCTCTTCAAAATCGCTCAATCTTACAGTAAAGCAGGTGGCCATTCGGCCCATCGACCTGTGCTCGCTCTCAGAAAGACCGATCGAATTAGTTCCACTTTCTCCACTCCCTATCCTTCCCCATGATGACCCCGCAATCGTCCTGCCTCAAACTACTGATCCAATTCCCTTTTGAAAGTTACTACTGAATTCCACCACGCTTCCCAGGCCGGGCATTCCAGATCATTATTTTTTAAATTCCCAACGTTTGTTGTCCATCCCTAATTGCCCTTGTAGCGAGTGGTTTGCTGGACGGCATAGTGGTTAACACTGCTGCCTCACAGCACCAGGGACCCGGGTTTGATTCCGGCCTTGGGTAACCGTCCGTGTGGAGTTTGCACTTGATAAAATCTTTATTGCCACAAGTAGTCGAACATTAACACTGCAGTGAAGTTACTGTGAAAAGCCCCTCGTCGCCACATTCCGGCGCCTGTTCGGGTACACAGAGGGAATATTCAGAATGTCCAAATTACCTAACAGCACGCCTTTTGGGACTTGTGGGAGGAAACCGGAGCTCCCCGGAGGAGGAAACCCACGCTGACACGGGGTGAATGTACAGACTCTACACAGACAGTGACCCAAAATGGGAATCGAACGCGGGACCCTGGAACTGTGTGGCAACAGTGCTAACCAATGTGCTACCGTGCTGCCCTACTTTCTTCCCGTGTCTGCGTGGGTTTCCTCCGGGTGCTCCGGTTTCCTCCCACAGTCCAAAGACGTGCAGGTTAGGTGGATTGGCCATGCTAAATTGCCCCTTAGTGTTCAAGACGTGCAGGTTAGGTGGATTGGCCATGCTAAATTGCCCCTTAGTGTTCAAAGACGTGCAGGTTAGGTGGATTGGCCATGCTAAATTGCCCCTTAGTGCCCAAAGATGTGCAGGTTAGGTGGATTGGCCATGCTAAATTGCCCCTTAGTGCTCAAAGATGTGCAGGTTAGGTAAAGTTATGGGTATAGAATAGGGGAGTGCAAACCAGGGTGGGGACTCGCGATTTTTGGGGTTGGGGTGGAGCTGGGAGTGCAGGAGGCGAAAGAGGCCGGTGTCCTGGCCTTTGCGTCCCTAGTAGTCCGTCGAAGGATTCTGTTACAATGGAAGGATGTAAGGCCCCCAAGCGTGGAGACCTGGATCAGTGACATGGCGGGATTTATAAAATTGGAAAAGGTCAAATTTGCCCTGAGAGGATCAATACAAGGGTTCTATAAACGATGGCAGCCTTTTCTGGACTTCCTGGCTCAGAGATAGGTAACTGGGTCAATAGCAGCAGCAACCCAGGGGGGGGGGGCATTATTGTAGTGTTTATTCTGTAACTTTATAGTGTGTTAATTTGCGTTGTTGTTAAAATGCTGTGTTGTTCATGGGGATGGGGCGAATGTATATGATTGTTAATATTATTGTTATTTTCGGTATTTTACTAAGGTACGTTATTGTTGTATAAAATCAAAATTTCTCAATAAAAATTATTTAAAAATAAAAAATAGAATAGGGGAGTGGGCCTAGATCGGGATTCTATGGATGTCAGAGTATAGTTCAGAGCCCAGGGTCTAGAGTAACTTGTAGACAGGCTGCCTTCCTCAAAAGGGACATTAGTGAACCAGATGGATTTTTACAACAATCGATGATATCTTCATGGTTACCGTTACTGAGACCAGCTCTCAGTTCCAGATTTTAACCAAATTTAACTTCCGTCAGCTGCCATGGGTGGGATTCGAACCCATGTCGCCAGATCATTAGCCCGGGTCTCTGGACATTACCACCGCATGCCCATTTCCACTCAGTGACATTGCTACTGCGTCACCAGCTGCGCAAAAGGATTTCTCTTGATGTTGCCTCTGGCGACAGACCCTTCTGCCAATACTGTAGCAACAATTTCCTCTCCTCAGCAAAGCACCTCATGGCTTCGAAGGTTTTCCTGAAAACATCCGACATTGGTCCGCCCTCAGTGATTGAGCTGAAGATGAAAAGTGAGCTGTACCAGCCTGGCGGGGAGGCTGAAAGGACACGGTTCACCCAGGTAAGAGGGGTCCGCACAGAATTCAGGTTAAAAGCTGATCAAAGGCGAACAGGCAGCCCTGGAAAGAACAAAGACAATACTGCAAAATAATTTCCAGTACCGCAACCTCGAGAGAGAGAGAGAGAGAGAGAGAGAGAGAGGAGCTGATAGTCATCCAAGCGCAGGAGGAGATGGTGGAGTAACGTCACTGGGCCAGTAACCCAGAGGCCCAGGCTAACACTCTGGGCATACGGGTTCAAATCCCATCACAACAGCTGGTGGGATTTGAATTCCAGGAGTGAATCCGGAATATCAAGTTAGTCTCGGCAATGGCGACCGCGGCAACCGTCGTTGATCGTCAAATAAAACCCCATCTGATTCATGCACGGCTCGGTCTGGCCTGCACGTGACCCCCAATGATGAAAATGAAAAATGAAATGAAAACCGCTTATTGTCACGAGTAGGCTTCAAATGAAGTTACTGTGAAAAGCCCCGAGTCGCCACATTCCGGCGCCTGTTCGGGGAGCAATTAAAATCAGGGATGCCCGAGGGGGATGGAATTTGAGGAACACGCAGATCTTGGGAGCGTTTGCAGCCTCCAGCGGCGGCCATGGAGGGATCCGGAAACATGGTCAAAAATTGGAAAATTCAAAACTGGTTTACAACCAGTGCAGCAGAATGTACGAGAGAGGAATGTGCAATTTAATTGTACAGGGATCCAATTTCTGGGATGAAATGGTTTTTTCAAGAGGAGGAGGTGGAGTAGAAAAGGCTTACATTCTGCAGAGTTTTGGGTTTTGAAGAATAAGAAGTTATCTCATTGGAACATATAAATCCAACACCTTCTTAAACATGGTAAGTGTCATGAGGTTATTTGCCCTGGTGCCGGGGGGGGGGGTGTTCACAGACTCTGGATATCGGGGCGGCCATTTTAGACTGAGACGAGGAGAAACCTCTTTGCTCAGAGAATTGTGAATAGTTAGAATTCTGTACCTCAAAAGGCTGCAGATGTTCGGTTATTGAATTTAAGAGTGCCTAATTTTTTTTTTCCCAATTAAGGGGCAATTTAGCGTGGCCAATCCACCTAGCCTGCACATCTTTTTGGGTTGTGGGGGTGAGGCCCACGCGAACACGGGGAGAATGTGCAAACTCCACACGGACAGTGACCCAGAGCCGGGATCGAACCCGGGTCCTCACCGCTGTGAGGCAGCAGTGCTAACCACTGCGCCGCCGTGCTGCCCCAGTCACCAAGTATAGAAAGACTTAGGCGATCGGGTTTTGAAAAGTAATAGAATCAAGGGATTATGGGAAACAGGTGGAAAGTGGAGTTGAAGTTGAAGATCACCCATGATCCTACTAAATGTAGGAGGAGGCTTGAGGGGCTGAATGGTCTCCTGCTCCTAGTTCTTATATACACAGCTCTGATCAGCTCCTTCCTCCAGCACTGGGTCCAGTTCTACTTGTCAAGGCTGATGTGAGATATTGGTCAATGTGTGCACTGAAGCAGAAAATCGATTCAAGAGAAAAGCTGTTCAAACTTATTAGTCCTGGATGAAGGGCCTGCGGAGAGACATATAAAATATAGGACGAGGAAATCGCAGGGCACGGGTTCAAAGCCAACTTGACAACAAGCGCAGACTTAAACTGATAAACGGCAGAGTTACAAATGTCATTTACACACGAGGAATGATCAACACGCCATTGGCGAGTGCACTCAAAGCGGAGACCTTGGAGCCAACAGCAAGATCTGTTACATTACGCAGCAGACCAAGATATAAATTATATCACAAAGCACTTTCAACACTAATAATTAAACAGTTTCAACAACAGGTCACCTGTCAAGATACCAGAACCAATTCCAAGATGCGATGATTCAGCCTGATATAACTTTGCTCCGTTACGACATTGTAAAGGGTTTTGTTAAGAGAAGAAATTGTGGGGCTACTTACTGGAGGGCGCAGATTTAAGCTAATTGGCGAGGAGAATGAGGAGTGAGAGGAGGAGAATTTACATGACACAGCGAGCGAGTTTGTTACAGTGTGGAATGCACTGCCTGAGCACGCAGAGGAAGCAAATTCAATTAGTAACTTTCCAAATAATGCATAAATATTTGAAAAGCAAAAAATTGCAGAGCTCTGGGAGTGTACAAGTTGTACAGCTCTTTGAAAGAGACAGCCCAGATCTTTTTTTTTTTAATTTTAAGAGTACCCAATTCATTTTTCCAATGAAGGGGCAATTTAGCGTGGCCAATCCACCTAGCTTGCACATCTTTGGGTTGTGAGGGTGAAACCCACGCAGACATGGGGAGAATGTGCAAACTCCACATGGACAGTGACCCAGAGCCGGGATCGAACCTGGGACCTTGGCGCCGTGAGGCAACAGGGCTAACCCACTGCGCCACCGTGCTGCCACGACAGCTCAGATATGATGGGCTGGATCATCTCCTTTTCTTCTGAACCATTTTGGATGAGAGGGAATGTTTGATTCATTTAGATTACAGGGAATAAGAATGTCAGATGAATGTCAACTCATAGACAAATACTTTTTCAGGTGAAGATAGGCGGAATAAGACCATAAGACATAGCAGCAGAATTAGGCCACTCGGCCCATCGAGTCTGCTCCGCCATTCAATTATGGCTGATATTTTTCTCATCCCCATTCTCCTGCCTTCTCCCCATAACCCCTGATCTGCATTGATATAAAATCATGAGGGCAAGAGATAGGGTGGGCAGGATAAAATTGTTTCCCCTGGTGGAGAATTCTAGAACCAGGGGACATGGATTCAAGATAAGTGGCAGAAGGTGTAGAGGGGGCATGAGGAAAACCGTTTTTGCGCAGAGGGTAGTAGGAGTCTGGAATTCACTGCCCGAGTTGGTGGTGGAGGCAGAGACCCGAAACTCTATTAAAATATACCAGCATCTTAGGTGGGGTAAGCTACAGGGCAATGGACTGGGTGCAGGAAGGTGGGATTAGAAAGGGCACCTGGATATCCTTGGGCTGGCATGGACAAGATGGGCCGAATGGTTTCCTTATGTGCAGTAACTTTCCTATGATAGGAAGCCTTTCACATCCTCAGAAAATGTTTGATAGTCAATGCATTATTCCCGCAGTTCAATCATTGTTATCTTGGCAAACATGGGATATTTTGTGCACAGCAAAGTTTCACAGACAGCAACGCAGGGAGTGGCCAGGTTAAGCAGGGTTGGTTGAGGGATACACGTTGACGCACGACATCAGGGAGAACTCTCACTCTTCCTCCGATATAGTAGCCACGAGATCTTTTACTTCCGCCCGAGGGGGACAGAGGGGCCTCAATTTAACGCCTCACCCCGACAGTGCAGCACTCACTCCCTCAGTGCTGCAATCGGGCACACAGACGGGATTGTGTTCTCCGGTACGGGGCTCGAAACCATCACCTTCCGAGCAGAGCGTTTACCCATTGAACCAGGGCCAACCCTCCACTTACAATGCCCAAGAGCAAGGGATGAGAAAAAAAACAACTTCTGGACAAAACCATATCGATTTGGCAGATCGATCGATGAGCACTGAATTCCGACGGCGTTGATTGATGGAACTGAAGTGTTTCCAATCGCTTCGCACCTGTAACGCAGTACATCACTCGAATCAGAGTAGGGGCAATTGAAAGGAAATGTGCCCCATCTCATTGAAACCCTGACCTCATTTTATTGGGTTTGATACCATCAAATGACTCAGTCTTTAACACAATATAAACAGCCCATCATTGAATGCAATAAAACTAAATCAAATCACTTCAGCTTGTTTAATATGAAGCAGACACACGATGTTACATCAGCACTCAGTTTTACCGGGTCCCTTACGGATACTAAGTAACAGGCAAACCGTTGGTCAGTCACTGTTAAAGACTGATACGTGTTCATGGAGCTCAGAAACAAGATTACCTGTTAAATTGGGGACGGTACAATCGTGGCCATGTACAGGACAGATAATCCTGGTCCAAAGATCAAGAATCAGGAATTCCAAACCCACCATTTCAGTGGAGGATTTTGATTCCAATGCTTAAATCCGGTGTCAAGCACCTGTATCAGTCATGGCGACAAAGTACTGTCCTTAAAAACCCATCTAGCTCACAAAGGTAAGGCGGCACGGTGGCACAGCGGTTAGCAATTTAGCGCGGCCAATCCACCTAGCCTGCACATCCTTGGGTCGTGGGGGTGAGACCCAGGCAGACACGGGGAGCATGAGCAAATTCTACACGGACAGTGACCCAGGACCGGGATCGAAGTTAGCAGTGCTAACCACTGCGCCACCGTGCCGCCCTGCCGAGCCACATCTTAAAGGAGGAGAGAGCGGGATGGGGAGGAAATTCGAGAGGTGAAGGTCCAGGCAGCTGAAAGCACGGCCGCCGATGGTGGAGTAAAAGGAAGAGGGAAACGGGCAAGAGATTTGAGGAGCGCACAGACCTTAGATTGTCACTGGAAGCTCTGGTGATCAACAAGGGATGTTTGAAGTTTACGGAGAAAGTTTTGCACTGCTGCAGATATTTTTTTGTGGGTTTTAGAAAATTGGCCATTTAAAAGCCACTCGATATTTGGACGTTTATTGACACGATCTCAGCCCTCTGATGAAATGGGAATAGAGGGTCAATTTACGCTGAGTGCACAAATGCTAGGGGGGGGCAAATAAGCACTTGTTCTGTGGCTGCAACAGAAAATTACAGCCCTTCAGTCTCGAGGTTGAGGTCAAGAAGCTCTCAGGTCTCCTTCTGTATTGAACAGGAGTCAACACCTCAATTTAATGGTGAACATTTATATAGGGCCAGAAACTGGCAGGGTGATGCTGTTGGGGTAGGAGGAGGGGAGCCTCAAAGATAATTAAGTGAAAATCTAGATAGTGTTCAGCACTGCTGCCCCTCAGCGCCAAGGACCCGGGTTCAATTCCAACCTCAGGTGACCGTCTGTGTGGAGTTTGCACTTTCTCCCCCATGTCTGCCTGGATTTCCGCCGGGTGCTCCGGATTCCTCCCACAGGCCAAAGATGTGCAGGTACGGTGGATTGGCCATGAGAAATTGCCCTTAGTGTCCAAGGATGTGCAGGTTATGAGGGGTTATTGGCGGGGGAGTGGGCCTAGGTAGGGTGCTCTTTCAGAGTGTCGGTGCAGATACGATGGGCTGAATGGCCACCTTCTACACTTAGGGATTCTAGGAATCTGCTAGAAAATGAAACACAGTTTGTAGTTCCCCATCAAGGTTAGTATTTAACTGTGAATTGGATGAAGAGAACACTCCTTCATACCAGCTCTGGTAGTTCCAGCATTTAACTAAGTCATTTCAGGTGGAAGGTAACGTGTAATTTCTTTTTTGAAATGCGCAAACCACGTTCTGAATATTAACCTTTTGACACAAGTCTGCCGCACGATTCCTTTCCTTTTCACACAATATTGTCTCTGCTGCAGTTTAATTACTTTTTGATTGGTCGTTATGAAACAATTACTCCACCAACAGCTCGATGCTCTATTCCCAAGCACTTTGAAGCTGCTGTTGCTCAGCAACCGGTAGGAACTCGCACTATGACCCCAACATAATGCTTTAAGGTTCCACAGAACAGTTTTGGTCAACACACCCACTGTACCACCAACGTGAACGCAATAGTTACAAATTCAAACCTTTCTCCCTTTGCCACGATGTCAGCTCAGAGACACTGATGTAATTTTACAAAACGCCCAACAAACACAGATTAAACATAGCTCTCATTAGCTCCATAATCTCTCCAAAATCTCCCTAGTGCCCACCGATCATTTACGTCCTGTCATGTGAGAGTTCCTTTAAGAAATGGATGTTTAAGCAATGTACCTTTAAGAAATGTAGCAGCTCATATTACTGAATGATGTCAGAGGGTG
Organism: Scyliorhinus canicula; assembly: GCF_902713615.1. Taxonomy (NCBI): domain Eukaryota; kingdom Metazoa; phylum Chordata; class Chondrichthyes; order Carcharhiniformes; family Scyliorhinidae; genus Scyliorhinus; species Scyliorhinus canicula. The sequence continues at coordinate 9,580,107 of NC_052147.1, forward strand.
GGGGGGAGCCGAGCTCACTTCTGCTTTTAGTTTCAGTTTGAGAGAGAGCAGCTGAAAAGTGCCTGGCTGGTTTGCTGTGAGCTGTTTGAAAGGAAAAAGCCAGTTTTGAGAAAAAGAGCTTGGGTGTGTCTGTGTTTGCAGTGAGCTGGATCTGCTGTGATCTCTGCCATGGAAGACTATCTCTGAATCATTTGGGTGATTTAAACTCATAATAGTAATGTCTTTAACCTGATGTGTTTCTGTTGTTAAAGGTGAAGTCTTTTGGAGGTGTGAAGGACCATTTTGAGGGATTATTTAGTGTTGTATTATTTTCGGGGTTATCTTTGAAGTAAGGGGTGTTAAATGACCCAATGTTTATTTAAAAGATTAAGTTGGATTCATGGAATAAACATTGTTTAGTGTTTAAAAACAATTGTAATACCACACCTGGAGAACAAGACGTGTGCTTCAAAAGTTAATACATTAAAGGGAGAGGCTGGTTGTACTCCATGATTCATTTTGGGGTTCTGAAAACACCGCTCCCATAACAGTCCACTTTGAGGGGGCAGATGGAGCCTCAGTTTAACATCTCATTTATTAATAAATAAATAAATAATCTTTATTGTCACAGGTAGGCTTACATTAACACTGTAATGAAGTTACTTTGAAAAGCCCCTACTCGCCACATTCCGGTGCCTGTTGGGGTACACGGAGGGAGAATTCAGAATGTCCAAATTACCTAACAGCACGTTGCCAGACAGCATCTCGCTATTGGGGCTGTCTGTTAGAAATTGTTGACTGTGATCAGGGTGGAATCAAGGAGACTTGCTATTATATCCACCGTTGTGCCATGTCAAGCATATTTTGTACCAATCAGCTTGATTTGGTTGCTCAAACCTCCGTCACCTCTAGTCTATAGGAGCGTAGGGATGTTAAAACAGAGGATCTGGTCATTACCATGGTGCAGCCGTGGCAACTTGCAAACTGGCTGCCGCGCTTTCTACACTGCAACAGCGACTCACTGCAAATGTGCTGAAGGATGTTTGGAGGTTGTGAAAGAGGCTATATAAATGAAAACGCTTCCTTTCAAGAGGCCTGCCGTCACTGACAGGCAGACGATCGGAGGATGATGAGTTTGTTAGTCCCCCTCCCACAACAAAGCCGGATCTCCAGTCGTCCCGGATTTCCCTGCCACTGGGCCAAGACCTCACTCCGCTGGGACCGTGTGGTGGTTGGTGTGTAATGATCAGCCCACGTTAAAAGAATCCACGCACTGGAATCTTCCATCCCGATCCCACCCCACCCACCCAAATGAATTTCGGGACCTGGAACATCAGGACCCTCATGGATAACCCCAACAGCACCAGACCTGAATGCCGCACCGCCATCACAGTCTGGGAACTCCGACGCCACAACACTGACATTGCCGCCCTGAGCCAGGCGTGGCTGGCAGGAGACTGCCAGCTTAAAGAACAAGGTGGCGGATACACCTTCTTCTGGTAAGGCGAACCAGAAGAAGACCCCGTCTCTCCGGGGTCGGCTTTGCCGTAAAAAGCGAGTTGGGTCGGACGTCTCAATGAACCCCCCCCCACCGTGGGGTGAGCAACGGCTCACGATCCTACAGCTCACCCTGGCCCAGAAGCAGCACATCGCAGCCGGCGCTCCAATCTTAGACAGGCGAGACAAAAGTGGCACTCGACTCCAGGTTCGACCAATCACTGTCCCGCATCCCAAAGGGAGACGAGCTGATTCTCCTTGGCAACTTCAATGCCAGTGTCGGGGAGGACGCAAACCTTTGGAAAGGCAGGGATGGCGTGGGGAAAACAAAGGTCATGGAGTCCTCCACCTGACAAAATGTTCAGCACGTGACCTGGTCATCATAATCATCCCCTTCCAAGCTAATAGACAAGATCATCGCCTGGGCAAGGGTCTGCAAAGACATTCACATCACCCAAGCCATGACCAGAACCAACGACTGCTGGACTGACTATTGACTAATCCACTCTACAATCTCCATCACCCTGGCCCCAAACTGACAGGGGCAAACTCTGCCGCAGGAGACTCAATGTCGCTGGACTCTGTTATGGGCCAGGGTTTAAAAAGTCCAACGTGTATCATGGAGTTCACCTGACCTATATACTTTTTATGCTGAATTTGGCTAGGATGAGCACAGGAGCCTACCCTACATGTGTTATTCAACCGTCTTCCTAGACCCTTTACTCTAAATAAGCTTTATTCTAAGAACTTAGTTAACATTTATATAAATACACAGCAAGAATTTTTATCAATTACAAACATAAAAACACTCCCCAGCTACAGTAATTTATGTATAAAACTTCATGAATTCCCCCTCAACTGTTCCAATTCAATACAAAATCCCATAAACCAAAAACCCCTTTTCAAGGGCGTGGTCCAGCACTCTGCATTCTCAGTTGAATAAGATTGGCTTTCCCCGAGACTCTGACCCCGTCTCACCGGCAAGTTTAAACCCTTCCGGAAAACAAACTATATCTTAAAAGCCACACCAAGGTGATTTTTACTGGAACAGATATTTTAAATGAAACTAGAGACAGAACACAAAACACCTCTTTCTCCTGTCTGAGTCCTCAGCAGCCAAATGTGAAAGCGAAACCAAAAACAAACATCACAGAGCCACAGCCCAGCTTCACCCCACACAATGACATCACTGAAGCCATGTGATAAGACAAGAACCTTTCTTAAAGAGACACTCCCATGACAACTCAAAGACCCCGAGAAGAGCTACTCAGTTGACGCCTCACAGCTAACCTGGCGACGAGCCAGAGCCACAGAACGCCCACAGCGCCTGGTCTGCCTTAAAAGCCGTCATAGTCAGCGTCTGCGAGGAGACGCTCGGGCTCTCGACCAGGAAATACCAAGACTGGCTCGACGGGAACGATCAGGTGGTCTAGGATCTCCTTGACTGGAAGCGCAAGGTGTTCCTGAACTGGCAGAGCCACCAAAACTCGAGTGAGAAGAAACAAACCTACAGGCACCTGAAGGCCGAGGTAAAACAAAGAATCCGCGACCTAAAGAAGATGGTGGGTGGAAAGAGGGCAGGAGACTCAGCAACTCACCAACAATCACAACCACCTCCGGTCCGAGTATCCAGGGACCCACCTCACTGAGAGCCAAAATCGGAGGCAATCATGAAAGACAGAGAGGCAGTCAACGCTCGCTAGAGAGAGAGAGAGAGGGAGAGAGAGAGCACTTCGAGGACCTGCTCAACCAAGACAGAGCCTTTGACACAAGTGTCCCTCGACGCCATCCCGCAACTCCCTACCCATCGTCATCTCAGCGCAACTCCAGCTCGCAGCGAGGTCAAAAAAGCCACCCGAAGGCTGAAAAACAACAAGGCCTCTGGCGCAGATGGAATTCCCACGGAAATGTGGTGGAGAGGCACACTATACAACAATCTACAAATCATCACCCTTGGCATAAAGGAAGGGAGCCACGCCGGGTGATCTCGGAGACGCCTTAATTGTGACCATCCTCAAAAAAGGAGACAGGTCAGACGGCGGAAATCTTTTAGGAACAGCAGCCAGAAGCGGATAACATCCCATAAACCCAAGTCGCATTTCAACCCAGGTCACACATTTGATTTCTGACTTAATCTAAAACAAATCAGTTTGAGTGCGATACAGGGAAATGTTTAATATTCTATCATCATCCCTGTGCCCAATAAATTCCTTCCAGCAGAGGGAAATCTGATAGATCGTTCAATCACTCCTTCACAGAAACAAACCACGCTGATATGATTTGGAATTATTATTAATGTCCATTAATTTACCACAGCTGGCTGTTAGCCAGTTACAGTTTACAGATTCAACTGGCTGCTTCTGGCAATCTCAAACAGCAGGAGAAAAGTTCAAAGAGCTTTTGAGCAATAAAAGAAGGCAGGGAGTCTGGATTTCGCTGCCCTGCATCCCCACTCCCTTCCCCAGTGGGGCTGGAACCATTCCCCCCCCCCCCCTACAGCATTTCGAAAGTCACAACTGAATCTTCTTCTGCCACATTTCCAGAGGCAGCGAATTCCTGAACAAGCCACCCTGTTGTATAAAGCCACACACACAACCCGTGCACCAAGGCACCGACACCAACTCCTACAGGCAGCCAGCGATGGGCTCCCAGAGGGAAATATTGGATTATTATCTGACAGGGCTATGGGGAGAAGGCAGGAGAGTGGCATTATGTCAACTGCTCCTTCAGAGGGCCAGCACAGGCGTGATGGGTTGAATGGCCACATTCCGTGCTGTAACCAAACCGTGGCTAAATATTGACTTTTTCCAACTGGCATTTTCATGCTCCACTGGTCACCAGACTAAAAGTAACTGTACCCAATACGCAGGAAATTAGTCAACTGTGAAAGATAATAAATGATGAACTGAGGGAAGGGGAAAGAGCTGTAGAAAAAGAATAAAGGGGTACAAGGGCTGGGGAGGAGGGGGAGTGAATGGAACAGAAAGGGAGGGGGGAATATCCCATGCACACAAGCACAGACACACACAGACAGACAGAGGCACAGGGTCAGAGAGGCGCGTGAACACAAACAGTGACGCGAGTGGCGCACACACAGATGCGCACAGACGTGAGCACGCACACGAACAGACAAGTACGCGCACTCGCACAGAGGCACGCGCACGTGCAGACACATCCCCGCACAGAGACACGTGCCCGCTCACAGACACATATTACATGGAGACACACAGCCGCACACAGACTAGGGCACACAGACACAAGCGCGCACACAGACACAAGCGCGTGGACCCATACACAGACGCGCACCCGCACACAGAGGCGCGCATATGCACACAGACACCTGCGCACGTGCACGCAGACGTACGCACACGCAGATACACGTGCACACAGACGTGCGCGCATGCACATACGCGAACACACACAGACACGCACGCATACAGATGCGTGCACAAACACACACACACTCACAGACGTGCACACACACACCAACATGCACACACACCAAAATGCACACACACACAGACAGGGACATACACACATATGCAGGGGCACACAAACGCACAGGATAGATAGAGATGCACACAGACACAAAGACAGATGCACAGACAGAGGCATACACACAGATAGAGATGCAGATGCACACACACAGAAACACAGACACACACACACACAGAATAGAGAGAGTCACACATAGGGAATTGACAGAGACACAGAGAATAGACAGACAGACACAGGGACAAACGCAGACACGCACACAATGCAGGAGGGAGCTGACAAGAGTGAAATCTTCATTAACAATTTCAAATTTAATTCTGGGAATAGGAGTTGTATTTTCACACTAGGACACCCACTCAAAGGTCAGGAGCAGCACTTAACATGCTTCCCATCAGTTTCCCTTCCTCCCAACAGGGTAAGTGCTTTCCTCCCTCTCTCCAAGCACGAGTTTCTGAACTAAAACATGATCTGTACATTTAATTAGATTTTATTGCGTTATCCCAAAGAGATACAACAGTTACCAATGTTCAGGAGCCGTTGCATATTCTGAATCACATTTCTCACCTAAACAGAACTGACCCTTACATTCTCAGCGATCTGGTCTCCATTGATTTTTCAATTGTGCCAACCAAATATTTAAAAGCTCGGAGTTCGCCTGGAAAAATGTCGCTGACTCTGAACTGGAGTCTGCAGATTCAACAAGACGGGTCTTCATTCCAGATCGACAGACTCTTTACAGGATAGCAGAGGGATTTGAGACATGGCACGTGATAAAGTGCAGCATTTGTCATTTCTTAAATAAGGAACTGAATGAATGAATGATTGTTAGGGGGCTGTTTAGCACAGGGCTAAATCGCTGGCTTTGAAAGCAGGCCAGCAGCATGGTTTGATTCCCGTAACAGCCTCCCCGAACAGGCGCCGGAATGAGGCGACTAGGGGCTTTTCACAGTAACTTCATTTGAAGCCTACTCGTGACAATAAGCGATTTCCATTTTTCATTAAATGCAAGAACAACATATCTTGAACAATTTGGTAGGCTTGTCACACGACCTGAAAACTGGGTGGAACCCTTTGGAGATGCTTGGGGAACCCCTTGGGCTCTGGCGAGCTCTGGTTGGAAAGCCCCGGCCTAGGACTTGCTTGTGCTTTGCTGGCCCCTCACAACACCAAGAGTGATGAGGCCGGTGAGAGGGACGAGCCTAGCTCATTCCTCGCAAACAGGAAAGTTCAAACGTAATCACAGAAATGTTACTGCGCGGAAGGAAGGAGGCCAATTGCCCCCGTCGTCATGACTGCACCGACTCTCCAAACGAGCATTACGACTTGGAGCCGTTCCCCTGCCTTTTCCCTTGCACGTTGTTTCAATTCAAATAATCATCCGATGCCCTCTGGAATACCTCAATTGAACCTGCCTCTACATTTCCAGGCCGTGCATCCCAGGCCTCAAAACGAGTGTGGGGAAAGTTCTTTCTCGTATCGCATTTGCTTCTTTTAAATCTGTGCGTTCTCGTTTTCGATCCTTTTACCAGTAGGAACAGTTTCTCCCCGCCTGCTCTCTCCAGCCCCCCTCATGATTTTGAACACCTCTGTCAAATCTCCTCTTAACCTTCTCCTTTCTGAGGAGAAGGGTCCCAAATTCTCCGATCTGTCCTCACAACTGAGGTTTCTCATCATGGAACCATTCTGGTAAACAGTGGACTACATCCAATGTGCGTTTGAAAAAAAAAAGATCAGTTCAAGAAAACAACTCGATGTAAGATTCTTCGTCTTGGATGAAGCAGATTACTGGTTCACGTCCTAATGGAGAGGTGCCTCACTACGTTGGCTTGTCGTGGGAGTTTTAACACTTTTATTTGGTACTTTACATCCTATGACAATTCCAAGTATTGGAATTGGCTGGAAGCGCAGGCAATTGGAAGTTTTCACTGCTCCTCCCAACCCTTCCCTGATACCTGACTCAAAGAAAAAAATCATTATTTTTATATTGTGAACATAAGACAGAAGCAGTATGCCATTCAGCCCCTCGAGCCTGCTCCGCCATTCGCTAAGATCACAGCTGATCGGATTGTGGCTTAACTCCACTTTCCTGTCCGTCGCCCATAACCCTCGGCCCCTTCATTGATCAGAAACCTGTTTAACTCGGCCTTGAATGATTTCCATAACCCCGGCTCAAACATTCTGCGATGACTACTAACACTCTCAGAGACGACATTTCTCCTCACCTCAATCTTAAACGGAAGCTCTCTCTCTCTCTCTCTCGGGGGAAACGTCTTTTCACAAGCCACCCCGTCGAGCCCCCTCAGAAGTTTCCCTTAAATTTCCGGGACGGCATTGCGGCCCAGTGGTTAGCACTGCTGCCTCGCGGCATCGAGGATCTGGGTTCGATCCTGGTCTCGTGTCACTGTCCGTGTGGAGTTTGAACATTCTCCCCGAGTCTGCGTGGGTCTCACCCCCACAACCCAAAGAAAGATGTGCAGGGTAGGTGGATTGGCCACTCTAAATTGCCCCTTAATTGGAAAAAAAAATCTTTAAAAGAAAAGAATCTCAAGGTTCAATAAGATGCGGGCAGCACGGTGGCACAGTGGTTAGCATTGCTGCCTACGGCGCTGAGGACCCGGGTTCGAATCCCGGCCCTGGGTCACTGTCCGTGTGGAGTTTGCACATCCTCCCCGTGTCTGCGTGGGTTTCACCCCCACAACCCAAAGGTGTGCAGGCTAGGTGGATTGGCCACGCTAAATTGCCCCTTAATTGGAAAAAAAAACTTTAAAAGAAAAGAATCTCAAGGTTCAATAAGATCACCGCTCATGGTCGTAACAGCTAATGAGTGTAGGCCCGACCTGCTCAACCCTTCCTCATAAGGCAACCCCTGCATCCCAAGAACGTCATGTTGCTATTGGAGCCCAGTGTAAATGCCCAGGTAAATAATGCCTCCCCACATGGTTGAATATCCCCTATGATCACAAAATCTAAAGTTGCAAACCAAAATAAAAATTCAAAACAAACCCTGCCTTCCAAAGGGAAAACCTCTGAACCTGAGCCTTGCTAGAATTTTACTGAAAATAACAAAAGGCCTTGGCCTAGCGATTTGCACTCTAATCGTGAGTTCAATAGCGACTCTCGAGGGTCGAGGGGGTCAATCTAGGCTGCCATGTACAGCGCAGCACTGAGCAACGTCACCTGTAAAGATGTTTTTTTGTGTGTGGCCAGTTAAGTGCAGTGCTCAATACCTTTACGTGCCTTTTGTGTGGCTGCGCACACTCAATATTTAGTACAGAGCCAGGCATGTGTGGGATCTTCCAGGCTGCTGTGGGGCTAGACAGGCACAGAGCTCAGCGGGAACACTGGGAGCAAGTCATTCAGCCCCTCGGGTCTGCTCGAAGCGGGCAGAGTGCTCCTTTGGAGGGTTGGTGCAGATTCGACGGGCCGAATGTCCTCTTTCAACACCTTAGGAATTCTACGGACTAGTACAGTACTGAGGGAATGCGGCACTGTTGGAGGTGCCAACGAGTCATTACAGCACCGTCCTCTCAGGTGGGCCAATCAAGACGCCGCGACAAAGACAATCCGAGATCCTGCTCAGTATTTACTCCTTAAATAACATCAATAAAAACAAATCATCTGATTTTTCAAAAATATTCCTTCATAGTCTCAAATTTAAAACGGAGTTGAGGAGAAACTACTTCCCCCAAAGGGTTGTGAATCTGTGGAATTTGCTACCCCAGAATGCGGTGGATGCTGGGACACTGGATAAATTTAAGGAGGAATGAGACAGATTTTTAATTGGTGATGGGCTGAAGGGTCATGGGGAACGGGCAGGGCGGCGGAGTTAAGGCCGGGACGAGATCAGCCCTGATCGAATGGCGGGAGCAGACTCGATGGGCCAAATGGCCTAATGCTGCTCCGATATCTTACAAACTCATGCAATGTGGGCATCCCTGGCTGAACCGACATTCATTGCCCATCTCTAATTGCCCTGCAACTGAGGGCAATTTAAGAGTCAACCACATTGCTGTGGATCTGGAGTCACCTGTTGGCCAGACCAGGTAAGGTTTTTTTTTTAAAAACAACAATTAAGACTTTTAATTCCAGATTTTTTATTGAATTCTAATTTCACATCTCTGGCGTTCGAACCCGGGTCCCCAGTGCGTCTGGATTATTAATCCAATGACAGCACCACGACGCCACTGCCTCTCCCTACACTTGGTGCTTTTGGGGGACCTACAAAAATTTGCTTCTGCCTTTGTCCGCATTTCAATTGGAACATGTACCTAATTTGAGTGCAACGCACTTTGGGATATTATGGACGGGCTTTGGGTGCTACAGGACAGTTTCTTCCCTCTCCCTCCCTTCCCTTTGTAGGTAACTACCTCAGCTTGACTGGATCCAACACGCCTATCATTTGCCCAGCCTTTCCAATGTCACGGATATCCTTTCCAAACTGGAGGCCGGCTGTAGGAATGGACATCTGTGCTGATCATCACACCAGAGTGAGACTCCTTAGCCTATTCCAACAGTGTGAATAAAAAGGTTTGCATTTACCTAGTGCCTTTCACAACCACTGGGTGTCTCAAAGTGCCTGGCAGTCAATGGCATACGTTTGAGGTGTGGTTGTTGTTGTAAATGCAGGAAATACGGCCGCTGATTTACACAGCAGGATCCCACAAACAGCACAATGAACAGACAACCTGTTCTTCTGGGCTTGAGGGTAAAATATTAGCCAAGGGGCAGCACGGTGGCGCAGTGGGTTAGCCCTGTAGCCTCACGGCGTCGAGGTCCCAGGTTCGATCCCGGCTCTGGGTCACTGTCCGTGTGGAGTTTGCACATTCTCCCGGTGTCTGCGTGGGTTTCGCCCCCACAACTCAAAGATGTGCAGGGTAGGTGGATTGGCCACGCTAAATTGATCCTTAATTGGAAAAAATGAATTGGGTACTCTAAATTTATTTTTTTTAAATGAGCCACGATCACAGGGAACACTCCCCTGATCTTCTTAAAACATCATCGGATGTTTTACATTTTAAAACATTAATTAACGGGGTTAGTGTCACTGGCGAGGCCGGCATTTATTGTCCATCCCTAATTGCCCTCGAGATGGTGATGGGTAAGCTGCCTTCTTGAACTGCTGCAGCCCATGTGGTGCAGGTACATCTACTGTGCTGGTAGGGTGATGGTGGTGGGGTAGAAGTATTATCACTGGACTCCTAATCCACTGGCATGCCAAGGAAATGCTCTGAGCACCCGGGTCCAATCCCATCACGGCAGATGGTGAAGTTCCAATTTGATGAGAATCTGGGCTTAGATGTCTAACGATGACCATGAAATCATAGTCGACTGTCACAAAAATCCAACTGGTTCACTAAAATACTTCCCTTTAGGGAATCTTGGGCGGCGCAGTAGCACAGTGGTTGGCACTGGTGCTTCACAGCTCCAGGGTCCCAGGTTCGATTCCGGCTTGGGTCACTGTCTGTGCGGAGTCTGCACATCCTCCCCGTGTCTGCGTGTGATTCCTCCGGGTGCTCCGGTTTCCTCCCATGAGTCCCGACAGACGAGCTGTTAGGTGAACTGGATATTCTGGACTCTCCCTCTGTGTATCCGAACAGGCGCCGCAATGTGGCGACTAGGGGCGTTTCACAGTAAGTGTTAATGCAAGCCTACTTGGGACGATGATAAAGATTATTGTCATCTGCCCTCCTTTCCTGATCTGACCGACATGTGACCCCAGGCACAGCAATCTGGTTGTCCCTTAACTGCCTTCTTGAAATGGCAAGCCACTCAGTTCAAGGGCAATTAGGGATGGGCCATGAATGCTGCCCCGCCGGCGACATCCACATCCCATAAATGGATAAAAAAAGTTCCAGGACTTAGAACTATTTGTTGGAACCACTGTCTAAGTCAGGATGGTGAGTGACTCGGAGGGGAAGTTGCAAGCGGTGGTCTTCCCATGCATCTGCTGCCCGCAGATCCGTTCGTCTGTGCAGGCAGAAAGGGCCTCGGTTTCACGTCTGATCCGCAAGACGGTGCCTCTGACAGTGCAGCACTCCTTCAATACTGCACAGGGGTGAGTGTCAGCCTGGAGAGTCACCCTCGAGTCCAGCACGTGGGTCTTGAACCCACACCCTTGTGACTTCGAGGTGAGCAACCGTTTGATGGGCCGGCGAATACAGGGTATTAATATTTGGGATCAAATGGGCTGCCTCAGGACAAGGGGAGCTCAGGACAAAGGGAGCAGCTTAGCAAATAAATAAAGAAAGGCAGAGGGAGAAAGAAACAGAACTGCTCCTGCATCACATTTATCCCAAACCATATATTTAGAAATGAGATTTAAATTACCTTTTTACTTCAGATGACAATAAATGTTTAGAGGGTCTAATACTATGAATTTCGTTACACTTCTGGAGACCGAGCTGCCTGTTAACCTGTCCCCACACACACACACACACACCAGCTCACTGATGGTTGTGATGGAGATTCGGTCTGACAGAACAGTAAATGAATAAGGGAGTTAATATGCCGAGTTGCCTGTTCAGATGTCCTTCACTGCAACCTCATTTTGCCTCCCACTGCTTCAAGCAGCTGCCTGAATGGCGAGAACCGTCACTTTGATTAGATTTGCAATGGCACTTGGCAATTCAACATCTTCCAGAAGGTTCTAAGTCAGCGGCACGCTGTGCTCAGATGACAGTGTGGAGCCTGAAGTTGGGGGGGGAATTCAAAGGAGCGTTGAGGAGTCCGGGGAATAAGAGGGATGGCTCTCCGTTCCCAACAGCTGGGTACAGAATTGAAGGCTTATGCTTCGAGTCTCCCGTTCCTCCGTGGTGCTCCCCTGGCATCTCTCCTGCGCCGGCAGCTTTGCACTTTAAGCAAGATACGAGCGATGACAGCCACAGCAACAAGAGGCAAAGCTAGCACGGTAGCATGGTGGTTAGCATAAATGCTTCACAGCACCAGGGTCCCAGGTTCGATTCCCGGCTGGGTCACTGTCTGTGTGGAGTCTGCACGTCCTCCCCGTGTGTGTGTGGGTTTCCTCCGGGAGCTCCGGTTTCCTCCCACAGTCCAAAGATGTGCGGGTTAGGTGGATTGGCCATGCTAGATTGCCAGTAGTGTCCTAAAAAGTAAGGTTAAGGGGGGGGTTGTTGGGTTACGGGTATAGGGTGGATACGTGGGATTGAGTAGGATGATCATGGCTCGGCACAACATCGAGGGCCGAAGGGCCTGTTCTGTGCTGTACTGTTCTATAGATCTCTGTACCAAACTCGCAACATTTAAAATCTGACCCTCACCCAGCCAGTCCGGATAGGCCACCTGGCCACTCAGGCACTCCGGCATGAAAGGCCCCACTGCTCTATTTTGGAGACCAGGAGGTGAGTTCTCCATGCCAACCCGGACAATGTCTTAACTTCCAACCAGCCTCACTAAAAACAGGTTGTCCGGTCGTTTATCTCGTTGCCGTTGGCTTGGGAGCTTGCTGTGCACCTGCCGGGTTTCCTACATGACAACAGTGACTACCGAGGGGTGTAAAACCCCTCGATCTGGGTCATTAACACTCCAGTGTGGAAAAGAAACATGACGATGTAAATATTTAAGAAAGAATTGTAACGTAAAGATTGATATGTGTGTAATGTCATCCCAATTGAATGGTAGAAAGTCAAGTGAATGTGTAACTTTGATGGAAATGTACAGTCAAGACAATTCAAAATGTTCTATAATGTTTATTATAGATTTTATGAATAAAGTATATTTTTTGAAAATAAAAAGACTACCCTCTGAAAAAGATTGTGGAAGGAGGTTACAGAAACGCAAAGTGCAATTCAGTGAACCTCAGAGAGGTGTGAAAACAAATATGAATAAAGTAAACATAGATCATTACTTCATCGGGGGGGGGGGGGGGGGGGGGGGGGGGGGTTAGCGCAGTGGTAATACGGCAAGGACCAGCACTCCAGAGGCCCCAGGCGAATCCTCAAGGGAACATGGGTTCAAATCCCACCAACGACAGCTGGTGGATTCAGTAATGGCCACCATGAACTATCGCCAATTCTTGTAAAAACCGCAGCGATAATGTCACTGGACGGATAATCCAAGGCCCAGGCTAATGCTTTGCGGACCCGAGTTCAAACCCCATTATGGAAACTACTGGAATTTACATTCGGCTGACGAATCTGAAATGTAAAGTTCATTTCAGAATTGGTAACCATGATGACTATTTTTTAAAAGTCAGCTGAAGTAGGATGGGCGTTGGGTGAGCGTTGCACTGAAGGTTTAACGGTTCCTGGGTTTCGGCGCACAACCTGACACTTGTTTGCTTCCGCTGTTTCCGCATCACTCCTTACGTTTTTATAAAAAATGCCCGTACCTGGTCTGGCGTCCACCCAGGCCCACATCAACATAGCTGACCAGCTGCCCTCTGCAAGCCACTCAGTTCAAGGGCCGTTTGCGATGGGCAACGAAGGCTGGTCGCGCCAGTGACACCCAAATACCCGTGAAAGAAAAAATACATTGATCAGTGGGACCGGGATCTACAAATCCAAACAAAGCAAAAGACAGAAATGGGGAATGGGAAGAGCTGGTCAACAAAGGTTGCTGGTTTAGCACACTGGGCTAAATCGCTGGCTTTGAAAGCAGACCAAGGCAGGCCAGCAGCACGGTTCAATTCCTGTACCAACCTCCCCGAACAGGCGCCGGAATGTGGCGACTAGGGGCTTTTCACAGTAATTTCATTTGAAGCCTACTCGTGACAATAATTGATTTTCATTTCAAAGTACTGGAGGCAAACACTTCAGGAAATAACATCCTGCATTTACATAGATAGCGCCGTTAATAGGGTCAAACGTCCCAGGGCTCTTTGTCGGAGCATTATCAAACAAGGTTTGATGCGAACCACATAATCGAGGTACTGGGACAAGTAATCAACGGTTAAAGACTTTTAAGAAGCATCTTTTAGAGAAAAGAGGCGCAGAGGCTCAGGGAGCACATCCCAGGGCTTGCCAACGGAGGGCAGGACTGCCAATGGTGATGCGATGGAAATCAAGGATGCTCTCAAGAGGCGAAGGTTGGAGGAGCAGCGAGATCTCAGGGGGTTGTTGGGCTGGAGGGGGCCACAGAGGGAGGCAGAGGTGAAGCCATTGAGGGTGGGGGGGGGGGGGGGGGGGAGGTGGATTGGAAAAGAGCAATAATGTTAAAAGTTGAGGTGTTGCTTCACGGGAGCCAATACAGTTCATTGAGCATGGGGGCTTGGGGGGCGGGGGCTTGGGGGGGGGGGGGGGGGGGGGGGGGGTTGATGGGAGCTGGCGTCAAAATTCCTGATGGATGACGGGCGGTGGGGTTGGGGGGGGCAGAGTGCAGATGTGTGGCTGGAGCATATTCTACGGTTTTACTGGATGGATGGGGCTGAGCTGGCCAAACGATCGTACTCAACTGCGTTGATCTCGTGAACGGTAAGATAGCAAACCCCCCACGCAACGTTTACTTTCGATCAGAACGAAAGCTCCCTGGCATCCTCCCATTTCCATGTGAACCAAACTGAAAACAGAATCATTTCTCACAAAACGGGCCTTTGGTGAGGCCGCAGCGCGGCCGAGGTGCAGCAGTAATGTTGCTGCTCCTCATTCTGCTGGGTGAGTGAGTGAGTGACGTGGGAAGCATTAATCAGTTTGCGAGCTGTGAATTATAATTCCCCTGTTCTTCTTCTGCACACCGAGTGAAATCAGCTCCAGACAATCGGAAGCGATTGCTGTTTACGGCCCTTGCAACCTGCAATCTCAGAAACGTGTCATTTTCTCAAACACGTCAATAGTGCAGAGAGAGGTAATGATGGCATCAAGTGCTCACGACCTAATCAACACTCGGGAGGTTTCACAACAACAGAAGCGGCAAGAGTTGTTCGGCTCCTCCGGCGCACAATCTGCTTGCGCCAGGCTACCTTCAGATGATTTCCTTCGTGCAATCTGACGGGTACACCCAGGTCATTAAAAGGAGCAGCCATGGGAACTGGGGGGGGGGGGGGGGGGGGATGGTAGCACAGTGGTAATACGGCAAGGACCAGCACTCCAGAGGCCCCAGGCGAATCCTCAAGGGAACATGGGTTCAAATCCCACCAACGACAGCTGGTGGATTCAGTAATGGCCGCCATGAACTATCGCCAATTCTTGTAAAAACCGCAGCGATAATGTCACTGGACTGATAATCCAAGGCCCAGGCTAATGCTTTGGGGACCCGAGTTCAAACCCCATTATGGAAACTACTGGAATTTACATTCGGCTGACGAATCTGAAATGTAAAGTTCATTTCAGAATTGGTAACCATGATGACTATTTTGTAAAAGTCAGCTGAAGTAGGGTGGGCGTTGGGTTAGCGTTGCACTGAAGGTTTAACGGTTCCTGGGTTTCGGCGCACAACCTGACACTTGTTTGCTTCCGCTGTTTCCGCATCACTCCTTACGTTTTTATAAAAAATGCCCGTACCTGGTCTGGCGTCCACCCAGGCCCACATCAACATAGCTGACCAGCTGCCCTCTGCAAGCCACTCAGTTCAAGGGCCGTTTGCGATGGGCAACGAAGGCTGGTCGCGCCAGTGACACCCAAATACCCGTGAAAGAAAAAATACATTGATCAGTGGGACCGGGATCTACAAATCCAAACAAAGCAAAAGACAGAAATGGGGAATGGGAAGAGCTGGTCAACAAAGGTTGCTGGTTTAGCACACTGGGCTAAATCGCTGGCTTTGAAAGCAGACCAAGGCAGGCCAGCAGCACGGTTCAATTCCTGTACCAACCTCCCCGAACAGGCGCCGGAATGTGGCGACTAGGGGCTTTTCACAGTAATTTCATTTGAAGCCTACTCGTGACAATAATTGATTTTCATTTCAAAGTACTGGAGGCAAACACTTCAGGAAATAACATCCTGCATTTACATAGATAGCGCCGTTAATAGGGTCAAACGTCCCAGGGCTCTTTGTCGGAGCATTATCAAACAAGGTTTGATGCGAACCACATAATCGAGGTACTGGGACAAGTAATCAACGGTTAAAGACTTTTAAGAAGCATCTTTTAGAGAAAAGAGGCGCAGAGGCTCAGGGAGCACATCCCAGGGCTTGCCAACGGAGGGCAGGACTGCCAATGGTGATGCGATGGAAATCAAGGATGCTCTCAAGAGGCGAAGGTTGGAGGAGCAGCGAGATCTCAGGGGGTTGTTGGGCTGGAGGGGGCCACAGAGGGAGGCAGAGGTGAAGCCATTGAGGGTGGGGGGGGGGGGGGGGGGCGAGGTGGATTGGAAAAGAGCAATAATGTTAAAAGTTGAGGTGTTGCTTCACGGGAGCCAATACAGTTCATTGAGCATGGGGGCTTGGGTGCGGGGCTTGGGGGGGGGGGGGGGGTTGATGGGAGCTGGCGTCAAAATTCCTGATGGATGACGGGCGGTGGGGTTGGGGGGGGCAGAGTGCAGATGTGTGGCTGGAGCATATTCTACGGTTTTACTGGATGGATGGGGCTGAGCTGGCCAAACGATCGTACTCAACTGCGTTGATCTCGTGAACGGTAAGATAGCAAACCCCCCACGCAACGTTTACTTTCGATCAGAACGAAAGCTCCCTGGCATCCTCCCATTTCCATGTGAACCAAACTGAAACCAGAATCATTTCTCACAAAACGGGCCTTTGGTGAGGCCGCAGCGCGGCCGAGGTGCAGCAGTAATGTTGCTGCTCCTCATTCTGCTGGGTGAGTGAATGAGTGACGTGGGAAGCATTAATCAGTTTGCGAGCTGTGAATTATAATTCCCCTGTTCTTCTTCTGCACACCGAGTGAAATCAGCTCCAGACAATCAGAAGCGATTGCTGTTTACGGCCCTTGCAACCTGCAATCTCAGAAACGTGTCATTTTCTCAAACACGTCAATAGTGCAGAGAGAGGTAATGATGGCATCAAGTGCTCACGACCTAATCAACACTCGGGAGGTTTCACAACAACAGAAGCGGCAAGAGTTGTTCGGCTCCTCCGGCGCGCACAATCTGCTTGCGCCAGGCTACCTTCAGATGATTTCCTTCATGCAATCTGACGGGTACACCCAGGTCATTAAAAGGAGCAGGCATGGGAACGGGGCCGGGGGGAAGAGGCCATTCAGCCCCTCATTCCTGCTCCGCCATTCATTTAGAGGGGTTACGGACAGGCTGGATGCTGAGAGGATGTTTCCTCTTGTGGAAGAATCCAGAACTAAGGGTCACTCTTCAAAAACAAGGGGTCGCCCGCTTAAAACAGAGACGAGGAAAACCTTTTTCCCCTCAGAGGGTGGCGAGTCTCCAGAACTCTCGTCCTCAAAAAGCAGGGGAGGCAGAGTCTTTGAATATCTTTAAGACAGAGGTTGATAGTTTTGTAATTAACAAGGCGGGGGGAGGGGGGGTTGAAAGGTTATCGGGGGGGGCAGGATTGTGGGGTTGAGGTTACAAACAGATCAGCTGTGATCCCATTGAATGGTGGGGCAGGGTAGAGGGGCCGAGTGGCCTACCCCTGCTCCTAATTGGTGTGTTTGTATGTATGTTCGTATGGCTGATCTTGATCATCCCTCTGCCTATCCGTCTTGGTTCCACATCCATGCATACCCCATCGCAAAGAAAACCTACCAATCTCCTCGTAACTTAACACTTTTGTGGGAAGGTAGCTCACAGGCTCCCCAGGCTGACTGGCATCCTCCTTTCTCTTCCCGCGAAAGACATGCGTGAACCAATTGCATTGAATTTGCAGCAGGGAAATTCGGCCCAGTTGGTCCACGCTGGTCTTGATGCCTCACATGAGCCCCTTCCCACTCTCTAAGTCATCCCCCATTATCAATATAACTTCCTATGTCTTTTTCCCTCAGTTATGCATCTGGTGTCCCCTTAAATGCATCAATGCTGCTCACCTCAGTCACTCCCTGTGGCGGCAAGCTCCACATTCTCACTGCTCTCCGGGGAAAGAGTTTCCTCCTTTATTCCCCGCCGGATTTATTAGTGGATGTTTTATATTTATGGCCCATCGTTCCAGCTTCCCCCACGAGTGGAAATATCTTCACTGCGTCTCGCCTTTGCAAATCTTTTCATAATGTTAAAAGGCCTCCCACAGGTCACCCGTCAAGTCTCCTCTTTTCAAAGGAAAGAACTTCAAGCCTGTTCAATCTTCCCTGATGGGTACGGCATCAGAGAAAGAGACTTCAAACAGACTGCTATTGTTCTCATGACACACAACTCATGAAATACAAGTCACACAGCGAGGACTGAATTCAATGACAGTAGCACATCATCTCTGATAGTGATCGATTGCTCCCTCCGAGTGGGAATAGCATTGAGTTGTACAGGAACACAATGCCAGGTTCCCATCACGGAAACAGGAAGCAAAATATAGATATCTACATCAGCCTGGCTACTTATCAAATTGTTTATTTTCAAAAGCAGACAATGACTTGACCCCAACATGCCAAGATGGGCGTGACCGATACACGCCTTCCACTCTTCGGGAAACCAGCCCAGACCTCGCTATCCTTAAAGAGACGGTGATGCCTACTGCAACTGCAGAAGATACCTGCGCTAACAACCCTTTACATTGCTACGGCAGAGCTCTGGCCCATGGAGATGGTCCACCTGCAAGGACAAGAGGGACCCTGCCTCTTCTATTTAACACCTCAGGATTCCAGACCTGGGGAAAAAAAACATCCGTTGTCCAAAGCCCAGGAGAGGAAAGGGGATGTCTGTCACATGACCTTCCCCAAGCTGCTATAGTATGTAATGTTGCCATGCGGACCTGAACCCAGGCAGTGAACCCTTTTAACCTCTGTAATTGGCGAAGTGCAAAAGGCGCGGATATTTCATAGAATTTACAGTGCAGAAGGAGGCCATTCGGCCCATCGAGTCTGCACCGGCTCTTGGAAAGAGCACCCCACCCAAGGTTAACACCTCCACCCTATCCCTATAACCCAGTAACCCCACCCAACACTAAGGGCAATTTTGGACACTAAGGGCAATTTATCACGGCCAATCCACCTAACCTGCACATCTTTGGACTGTGGGAGGAAACCGGAGCACCCGGAGGAAACCCACGCACACACGGGGCCGTTTCCTTCTAACGCGCAACATCAGTATTTCACTGCCGGTCACCCCCCTTTCCTTACGCTCCGACTCCTACAACCCCTCAGTGTTAGCCTCAATCGTCTGAGAGTCTGGACTGCAGAAGGGATCATGGACTAGCTGGGTCCCAATTCGCACCCGAGGTGCCAGGGCTTCACTCTCCGATCGCCATTCAGTGAGGCGCACCGTCCCCATGGCAACTGCTCGTGGCGGGACGGTATACAAGGAACGATTCGGGCTTGGCTTTGATCTCTGGGAAATAGCATGCTAGTATTCACTCTTCGAGTTCGCGCACAAAGAACAGACAGTTGGGTACACGGAGGACATGGCTAAGGTGGGGGGGGGGGGGGGATGGGGGTAATTGCGGAGATTAAAAGGGTCGATGGAACCTTGCGGCAGCTCAACTCACCCAAACTAATGAATCCAATTTTTATGGGACAACTATTTTCACTTTGAAAAGATGTAATTATAAATGTTGCACCTTTCACAAACCTCAGAATATGAAGAGTGGTAGAAGCAGAGACAACCCATGTTTCAAAGGGTGGCCAAGTGTGGAAAATAGACTTGAAGGGATGGTGCAGAGGAATAAGACCCACTGGATTCCTCTTGAGAGGCAACAGAAGCTCAATGGCCTCCTCCAGGGTCAAAACAACTATGGCTTCTGAGGCTCAAAGCACTTTACGGACAGTGAAGTAATATCGACCTGTAGTCAGGGCTGCGAGGCAGCAAAGACGTCAGTCAATTCGTACACAGCAAGATCCCAAAACAACGTGAAATATTACCAGGAAATCCGATTTTAATGATGTTGGTTGAGGGATAAATATTGACTCGGGTGGGGGGGGTGGGGGGGGTAGAGACAAAGGGTGCCGTGGGATCTTCTTGTGTCCAGCCGAGAGTTCAATGTCTCGACTGAAAGAGGGCACCTCAGACAGCGCAGCGCAGAGTGTCACCCTGGATTATGTGCTTTGATCTCTGAAACGAACCTTGAACCCGGGGATCTTCTGAACTCTGGGACGAGAGAATGGCCCAGTAAACCATGGCCGACAGAGACGTCACTCGCAGGAGGGGCGGGAATCCTCCCTCAGTGTACCCTGAACAGGCGCCGGAGTGCAGCAACCAGGGCCTTTCGCAGTAAGCTCGTTGCAGTGTTAATGTAAGCCTACTGGTGACACTAATAAAGATTATTATTATTGTAACGTTCTCGCATCTTCTGTTGATGTGGACCAGAAAGGCCTCTCTCACCTTGTGACTGCGAACCACGCGAGCTCTCCGAAGTCTGGTGAAGCCCTCATGTACGTCTTGATGTGGGGCATGGCCCGGCTCCGGCCTGAGCCTTCAGCAGACCATCGACTGTGGAGGACACATGGGAGGAAAGCTTAAGTCAATTCAGCGTCGCCGAAACCAGTGACAGCCGCATGCCAGAGACGGAGCGTCGCACTTACCCCGGAGGTAAAAAAAAAATCACAAAAATCACAAAGGATTCAAAGAAACGTTACTATCGGGAGGCCATTCAGCCCAGCGTCTCTGTGCTAACAATTTATCTCCTCCACACCAGTAATAGCTTCTGCTTATTAGAAGACTTTTGTTAAATTACCCCTTGACCTTCTCTGCTCCATACACAAATTCAAATTAGGAGTGGGCCATTCAGCCCCTCCAGTTATCAGTCTGCAAAGGACAGAGCTCCGTGTTCATACATGTGTACTTCTAGCATGTGTAAACAAGTGACACTGTGAGCCCTTTGCAGACAGACGGAACATGTTTATGCATATTGCGCCTTTTTTAACGGAACAAAAGCTTCGGGAACAGCCATTCCCTGGTTCATTCCGCACGGTGGTTAGCACTGTTGCTTCACAGCACCAGGGTCCCAGGTTCGATTCCCTGCTTGGGTCACTGTCTGTGCGGAGTCTGCAAGTTCTCCCAGTGTCTCTCCGGATGCTCCGGTTTCCTCCCACAAGTCCCGAAAGACGGGCTGTTAGGTAATTTGGACATTCTGAATTCTCCCTCGGTGTACCCGAACAGGCGCCGGAGTGTGGCGACTAGGGGCTTTTCACAGTAACTTCATTGCAGTGTTAATGGTAATGGACAACCTGCACAGTTTAAATTTGAACGAAGCTGGGCAGTTAACTGTTCCATGCTGCATTCTTCACGCCTCTGCCAATCATAGTCCACTTGCCAACCAATCAGCACTCTCTTCTCATGCAGCATAAATTGTTTTCGTTATCATAGAATCCTACAGTGCAGGAGGCTATTCGGCCCATCGAGTCTGCACCGACCCTCTGAAAGAGCACCCTACCCGAGCTCACTCCCCCACAACTCCACCCAACCTTTTGGACACTAGGGGCAATTTAGCATGGCCAATCCAGCTAACCTGCACATCTTTGGACTGTGGGAGGAAACCGGAGCCTAATTCTCAGGTGGCTTGACAGGGTAGATGTTGAGAGGTTGTTTCCCCTTGTGGGAGAGCCTCGGATCAGAGGGCACAATCTCGGAGTAAGGGGTCACCCATTTAAGGCAGAGATGAGGAGGAATCTCTTCTGTGAATCTGTGGAATTCTTTGCCGCATGGGGCTATTGAGGCTGGGTAGTTCGATATGTTCAAGGTTGTGACAGACAGATTTCTAATCAGTAAGAGAATCAAGGTGGGAAAATGGAGTTGAGGATTATCACAACAGATCAATCATGATCTCACTGAATGGTGGATCAGACTCGATGGGCCGAATGGCCTACTTCTGCTCCTATATCTTGTTGTCTTATCTGGGTGGGACAGCTCTTACCTGATCCCATTCTCATCTACCTAATCATAACCACAGGATGATTTGCAATGGCTTCTCTTCATGCACCCATATCGTTATGCTCCCCGAGGACTTGCTCCCTCCTACTTCTCCACTGTATGCTGCCCCTCAGTGACATCATCCAAAGGGAAGGTGTTAATTTTCACATGTACATTGACGACACCCAGCTCTACATCACCACCATCCCTCTCAACTCCAGTGTGTGTAAATTATCAGCATTATCCCACATCCAGCACTGGACAACAGAAATATCCTCCAACTTAATATATTTTTCAAATTCATGTACTGGATGTGGGCTTCGCTGGCTAGGCCAGCGTTCATTGCCCATCCACGATTGCCCTCGAGAAGGTGGTGGTGAGCTGCCTCCTTGAACTGCTGCAGTCCTGGAGGTGTAGGTACATCCGCAATGCTGTTAGGGAGGGAGTTCCAGGATTTTGCCCCAGTGATAGTGAAGGAGCGGCCGATATATTTCCCAGTCGGGGTGGTGAGTGACTTGGAGGGGAACCTCCAGGTGGTGGGGTTACCAGGTATCTGCTGCTCTTGTCCGTCTAGACGGTCGTGGGTTTGGAAGGTGCTGTCTAAGGAACCTTGGTGAGTAACTGCAGTGCATCTTGTCGATGGCACACACGGCTGTCACTGTTCGTTGGTGTTGGAGGGTTGGAATGTTTGTGGAAGGAGGAGCAATCAAGCGGGGCTGCTTAGTCCTGGATGGTGTTGAGCTTGAGTGTTGTTGGAGCTGCACTCATCCAGGCAAGTGGAGAGTATTCCATTCCACTCCTGACTTGTGCCTTGTAGATGGAAAGGCTGAAGGCATCATCATTGATCCCCACCTCAAACTCCATTCCCTAACAACTGATTCCATCCCTTCCATGGCAATTGCCCGAGGCGAAACCAGTTTGTTCATGGCCTGGGTGCCATATTTGACCCAAGATGAGCTGTCAACCATGTATTCAAACTGTCACTAACACCGTCTATTTCCACCTCCATACCATCGTTCCTCTGCGCCCCTGTCTCAGCTCATCGACTGCTGAAACCCTCATTCATGCCTCTGTTAACTCTGGGTTATTCCAGCACATTCCTGGCCGGCCTCTCACCTTCCACCCGTCGTAAACCATTTGGGGGGGGGGGGGGTTTATGTTGTAAGATCTATTCTAACTGTACCTTTTTGTGGTGGCACAGTGGTTAGCACTGCTGCCTCACAGCGCCAGGACCCCAGGTTCAATTCCGGCCTCGGGTCACTGTCTGAGTGGAGTTTGCACTTTCTTCCCCGTGTCTGCGTGGGTCTCACCCCCACAAACCCTAAATATGTGCAGGGCAGGTGGATTGGTCACTCTAAAATTGCCCATTAATAGGGAAAAAAATATTTTAAAACAAAGACTGTGTTCAGTAGAATGGGGGGGGGGATCAGATCGAAACCTATAAAATTCTAACAGGACTAGACAGGGTAGATGCAGGAAGGATGTCCCTGATGGTGGGGGTGATCAGAACAAGACTAAGGATATGGGGTAGACCATGCAGGACTGAGAGAGGGGTTTGATGATCAGCCACGGTCATATTGAATAGTGGAGCAGGCTCGAATGCTCCTCTTTTCTATGTTTTTATGTGTTAAAATGTTATCTTATCTTTTAATCTACCTTTTAATTCTTCAAATTTTAAAAGTGATCACTGGAGATCTGTGCTTTTGGGTTCAGTAGTTATCCCTTCCCACTTCTACAGTACAGAAAAAAGATTACCACCAACCGGGAGGTATTTCAGTCTGAGAGATCTGGCTTGCACAGCATTATCAGCTGTGTCTTCACTCACAGCAAGTCCCGTTCCCCTACCACTCTCCGTGCTCGCTGACCTACATTGCTTGCCCAGAAGCCAATGTCTTGATTTTAAAATTCTCACCCTGGTTTTCAAATCTCCCCATGGCCTTGCACCTCTCCCCAAGTCTCTAATCTGTCTGCAGCCCCACAACCCTCCAAGGTATTGGCGCTCGTCTAATTCCGTCTCTTAATTAATTGCTCCACCACTGATGGCCGTGCCTTCAGCTGCTTCGGCTCGAGGTCTGGAATTCCCCTCCACAAACCTCTCCATCTCTCTACTTCTTGCTCTTCCCTCCTTTACGACACTCCTCAGAGCTTACCCCTTTGACCAAGTTCTGATCTTCCAGCCCAATATCTCCCTTATGTGGCTAGGTGCCATATTCCATTTGATAAGCTTCCGTGAAGCGCCCTGGGATGGTTTATCATGTGAAAGGTGCTATTTAATTGCAAGTTCATGTTTTTGTTGGGCCGCCACGACTCAGCACCCACAACACTAAATTGCTCCGGCTTCCGTCGCAAATAACAGCCCACGTCTGCCAATTGTGAAGCCATCGCTGGAGATGAAATGATTAAAGTTGGATTAGTAATGGTGGATGGCTCATTCCCCACAGTCCCATTCACTCTTCAGGGGAGACGGTGGTGGTGTGGTCATACGACTAAGAATTCAGTGCTCTGGAGAGACGAGGGTTCAAACCTCACCACGGCGGCCAACTAGTTAATAAATCTGGAATTGAAAACTAGTCCCAGTGATGGTGACCATGAAACCATCGTTATTTGTGGCACAACCCCCCCCCCCCCCCAATCTGGTTCACCAATGTCCTTTAGGGAAGGAAATCTGCCGTGCTTAACTGGTCTGGCCTATATGTGACTCCAGACCCACAGCAACGTTGATCCTTTACTGCCCTCTGAAACGGCCGGGCACATCACCGAGTTCAAGTTCAAGAGCAATTAGGGATGGGCAACAATCGCTGGTCTTGCCAGTGACGCTCAACATCCCATGAAAGAATGAATAAAATATTCTGCTGTGTTATTAAAAAGCAACAAAACTCAAAAGAGTTGGAAGATAATAAGCAGCATCTTGTCAGATAGTCGCCTTGTCCACAATCCCCCCCCCCCCCCACCACCTCACAGACACCTCCCTCCAAATTTACCAACGTTATACAGTATCTTCCACTCGATCGCCCTTCTAATTAAATACAAAGATAGATGCTGCCTCATAAGAGCTGCAATGGGTCAGAATGAAACTTTATATCGTTGTTTTATGGACGTCTGCCGACAAGAAAAGGCACCTGACCTCCGGCAAAGAACTCTTGTGCTTGTGCCCCAGACAATAAACTCATTACTGCTGCCGTCACACTCGCTCAGCCAGCAGTGAGTCAGAGCGACTATCAGAGGTGGAATAGGTGAGTGTCCCTTGTTTCTTTGATAGAGCCGACATCATCACAGACAGATTGGGTCGTGGCTCTGTTACACTGTATTAAATTTACAACCCCACATTCAGTGAGTCCATAAAACAATTATCTTTCCATTAATGCTTGCAGCCACCTGAGATTTACAGGCCTCGGCAAAGGACACCTTTACTGCTCTGTCCTCTCCCCCAGCTAATGATTGGATTCCTTGGGTCGCCAGCTTGTCCTGAGCCGTTCATGCCGTATGCCTCGCTTGGATCCCTAATTAAAGAACATAACAGAAAACGGGTACTTTCTGACTTCCTGTTTATTGCCATAATTTATTTGTAGTGAGAACTTGCATGAGGTGGACTACTGTGCAGGAGGTCACCATGGTTACAAAGAGTAGGGTAGGTGATGCAGCAGTAGCCGAATGGCCTATTCCTCAATTCCTCCGATGCCGAGGCTGGGTACTTAAGGATAGCTGCTTGCGTTTATGAATTCCCGTGGCACACTCACCTCGCAATAGAAGGTAATAATAATAATCTTTATTAGTGTCACAAGTAGGCTTACATGAACACTGAAATGAAGTTACTGTGAAAAGCCCCTAGTTGCCGCACTCCGCCGCCTGTTCGGGTACACGGAGGGAGAATTCAGAATGTCCAATTCACCTAACAGGCAGGTCTTTAAGGACTTGTGGGAGGAAACCGGAGCCCCCGGAGGAAACCCACGCAGACACGGGGAGAATGTGCGGACTCCACGCACCCAAGCCGGGAATCGAACTTGGGACCCTGGAGCTGTGAAGAAACGGCGCTACCCACTGTGCTACCGTTCAAGTCCCACCTCAGGACATGGGCAGCAAAAGTCACAACTCGCTCTCCAGTGCAGTGCTGAAGGAGCGCTGCACTATTGGAGGTGCTCTCTCTTGGATGGATTATCGGGGCATTTCCTCATTGCGGTGTGGGAGCTTGCTGTGCACACATTAGCTGCCAGGTTTCCAAAAATTACAATATCAGAAAATACTTCACTAGCTGCAATGCTGATGGTCATGTAAATGTAGTCTTTCTTTTCTTTTTAATGTAGTAAAATGTCTCACGCCACTGTTCAGCCAAACAACAAAGAGCTTCGTCAAAGACGAGGGTGTTAAAGGAGGGAGAGATTTAGGGAGGAAATTCCAGAGTTTACGGACTAGGTGACTCGAGGCGGCACGGTAGCACAGTGGTTAGCACTGTTTATTCACAGCTCCAGGGTCCCAGGTTCGGTTCCCGGCTGGGTCACTGTCTGTGCGGAGTCTGCACGTTCTCCCCGTGTGTGCGTGGGTTTCCTCCGGGTGCCCCGGTTTCCTCCCACAGTCCAAAAATGTGCAGGTTAGGTGGATTGGCCATGATAAATTGTTCTTGGGTTAGGTGAGTTAGGGCAGCATGTTGGTGCAGTGGTTAGCACTGCTGCCTCACGGCACCGAGGTCCCAGGTTCGATTCCGGCTCTGGGTCACTGTCTGTGTGGAGTTTGCACATTCTCCCCGTGTTTGCGTGGGTTTCGC
Source organism: Scyliorhinus canicula (assembly GCF_902713615.1). Classification (NCBI taxonomy): domain Eukaryota; kingdom Metazoa; phylum Chordata; class Chondrichthyes; order Carcharhiniformes; family Scyliorhinidae; genus Scyliorhinus; species Scyliorhinus canicula. Next base: position 9,606,684 of record NC_052147.1, read on the forward strand.
CCCCACAACCCAAAAATGTGCAGGGTAGGTGGATTGGCGACTCTAAATTGTCCTTTAATTGAAAAAAATTAATTGGATACGCTAAATTTATAAGAAAAAGTTTAGGTGAGGTTACTCGTTTACAGAGATAGGGTGGAGGCGTGGGCTTAAGTGGGGAGCTCTTACCAGGAGCTGGCACAGACCAGATGGGCCGAATGGCCTCCTTCTGCACTGCAAATTCTATGGTTCTATGAGTCTATGATGCCTGGCCAGCAATGGAGGTGGGAAGGAAATTCGGGTTGCGCAAGATACCAGAGTTGGAGTTGGAGGAGCTCAAAGTTATCGGAGGGTTGAAGGAGGTCCTAGAGACAGAGACAAGCAAGACAAGCAAGAAGGATTTAAACACAAGGAATCTGTGAAAATGTTAAACTTGGGGCGTTTCTACCCTCGGCTCAGCTGGTCAGTGAGTCAGCTGCATTATACACAGTAGGATCTTATCAAGGTTAATTGCGGACTGCGCTAAGATTGTTGACATCAGTCAGAATGGTGGCTGAACTGATGCAAATCCCCACCGTATCTCGCCATTTTGGTGGGGAAAGGTTTTGAGGGCAAAGAGAGGAAAATGGGATTGGGGTAGAGAGCAGAAGAATGTAATTCAGCCCCTCAACCCTGTTCCCTGCAGATTGATGCCAACTGATCGCTATGCAAACGCCACCTGTCAGCCTTATAGTTGTGTCACGCTGCGATACCCAAAGAAAATTCTCTCCATCTCAAGCTTCGATATCTCCAACTGACCCCCAGTCTCACCAGCTTTTTGGAGATGAGAATTCCAGACTTCCACTACCCTTCAACAGGAAGAAATGCTTCCCGATTGCTCTAGTTATAATTTTAAAGTTATGTCCCCTTGTCCTGGACTACACCAACAGACTAAACAGCTTCTCGCTATCTACCAACTATTTTCATCGTCTAAAACACCTTCAATTAGATCACCCCTTAACCCATACACAGGGTGGCACAGTGGGTAGCACTGCTGCCTCTCAGCGCCAGGGACCCGGGGTCGATTCCGGCCTTGGGTGACTGTGCGGAGTTTGCACTTTCTCACCGCGTGTGCGTGGGTTTCCTCCGGGTGCTCCGCTTTCCTCCCACAGTCCAAAGATGTGCAGGTTAGGTGGATTGGCCTTGATCAATTGTCTCTTAGTGTCCAAAGATGTGGTTAGATGGGGTTACGGGGATTAGCGCAGGGCAATGGGCTTGGGTAAGGTGTTCCAGCAAGAGGGTCAGTGCAGACCCGATGAACCATAGGAATTCTATGGTTCAATGGAATGCAAGTTGAGCAGATCTGAGGGAATCTGTTCCTAATGTTCCTATAATTAGGTGGGACCAAAATACAGTAGTATAGTGGGGACATTACTGGGCAAATAATCCAGAGGTCTTGACCAACACACCTTTTAAGTTTTTTTGTTGGAATGCACGGGTGATTTTAAAAAACATTTACGTGGTCCCTTTAAATTATTTTCTGTGTCCAGCCGCACACATGCGGTAATTTAAAGAGGCGGTTTCACGAGCGGCCTGCGTGGTGGTGCTGAGAGGGAACATTGGCCTGGACTAATGATCCGGAGAAATGAGTTCAAATCCCACCACTTCAGCCGGCGAACTGAAATTCCTGTAATTAAATTAATCAGGTGGAAAAAAAAAACCCAGATCGTGATGCCTTTCCCAAAAAAAAAGCCGGTCTTTCCAATTCCATTCTTGTCAATTTGCTACAGAGCTCTGCTGTTGTGCTGCCCAGTAACATGCCGACAACAGCTACAATTTAAAAGTCGTCACAAAACGTTCTCCGGTATAATTTTCTAAACTCAGAATATTTTACCGTATTGATTTTCAACATGTCAGCACAGACGGAGGCCGATTCCCTCTGGAGTTTAGAAGGATGACAGACAACCACGTCAAAAACATGCAAGCGTCTGATGGCAGCCGTGTGTCCCTCAAGGGACGGAGAGGATAAGTTAGTACGGTCCTCTTTCTTTCTTTTTTATAAAGTTAGAGTGCCCGATTCACTTTTTCCAATTAAGGTGCAATTTGGCGTGGCCAATCCACCTACCCTGCACATCTTCGCGTTGTGGGGGCGAAACCCACGCAAACACGGGGAGAACGTGCAAACTCCACACGGGCAGTGACCCAGAGCCGGGATCGAACCTGGGACCTCAGCGCCGTGAGGCAGCAGGGCTGACCCACTGCGCCACCTTGCTGCCAGTGAGTCAGGTCCTGAGGGGGCTTGATGGGTTGTTTCCGTTGGGTGGGAAAACAGTCTCAGGATAAGTGAGCCGATCACCCAGCAATGAGAGGAGAGATTTCTCCGCTCGGAGGGTGTATGGGTTTCCTCCGGGTGCTCCGGTTTCCTCCCACAGTCCAAAGATGTGCAGGTTAGGTGGATTGGCCATGCTAAATTGTCCCTTAGTGCCCAAAAGGGTAGGTGGGGTTACTGAGATCGGTAGGGTGCTCTTTCAGAGGGTCGGTGCAGACCTGACAGGCCGAATGGCCTCCTTCTGCACTGTAGTGATTCTCTGATTCTATCTCCCCTATGGGCCTGTGGACAATTACTGAAAATCTATGCCCCCTCTCGTTCCCACACTCCTTCCATCGGAAACCACTTTTGTCCCTTTCTACTCCCTTATGGACTCGAATATCTCTCCGTGAAATAATACCCTGGATGGGATTCTCCTGCCTCCCAGCTGCGTGTTTTTCTACTCCTGCCTCTGTCAATGGGAATTCTGGAAAATGCGCTGGGGCTGGGGGTGTGTGTGGGGGGGAGGGGGGGGGGGGGGGGGGGGAGGAGGAGGAGGAGGACACGCGCTGATGGAGGGACCAGAAAATCCATGGGGAACGAGCGGATAATTCTGGCCCTTCTTGACACCCTCCCGCTCTAAAGAAAACATTCCCAGGTCCTCTAGTCTCCCCACAGAACCGGTCTCACATCCCTGGAAGAATAAATCAGCGATTGACAATCAAAACAAAACAAAAAAAAATCAGCATAATAATTTGCATTTATATTGTGTCATTAAATATAGAAACCATCAACACAGATTGGACACTAAGGAGCCAAACAGGAATAAAGAAATGATTGCTCAGCTGTGTTCAAAGTTCTGAAGGGTTTTTTGATTGAGTAAATGGGGACAAACCGCTTTCACTGGCACGAGGCTCAGCTAACCAGAGGACGCAGATTTAAGATAACCGGCAAAAAATCCAACAGGGAAACGGGGGGGGGGGTTGGGGGAGATGCTTTGTTGCGATTGAGAATGTGCTTGCTGACAAGGGTGGTGGCCGCAGATTTTCAGACGGGAATTGGGTCAATACTTGAAAAGGAAAACTTTGCAAGGGGGGGTGCGGGTGGGGGTTATGGAATGAATTAGATAGCTCCATCGAAGAGCTGTAAAATGGTCCGATTGGCCTTCTTCATTGCTGGATGTTTATGGGAGCTGCGGAGCTTGGGTCTTGGAAATGAGGAGGTTTGACTTTGACAATGAAACGGTGCATGTCCCGATTTAGTGTTGGTAAAGTTTCTGGTAACTGTGGAATGTAAGGCCAAATGGCGCAAGAGCTGGAGGAGGAGGCCCGTCGAGCCCCACCCCACCGATCAACAGGATTGTGGCTGATCTGATCTGAAGATGAATCGTCATTTCTGTCACACACTGTGTTTAGAATTTGCGAGGAAGCTTCAGAAATACCGGGCACTTTTACTTAGAAGGGTTAATTATTCAAAAGCAATTATCTGCCAATGTTAGGAAGAGACGCGGAATGCCTGCTGCAGAGAGAAAAGTGGGAAATGTTTTCTCCAGAAGGCCACGTTTCCATGACAACCGAGAAGCAGCCAGGCCCATGGTAACCCACTTGACTGATGGTGATTGAGTGCCGCTGATTGGCTTTTTTGTTAATAGGTTTTATTTAGTCACAAATCAGCTGCAATTTCAGGAAGTTCGACCCATCATTACCCGCACTCCAGGCATGGTGCCTTGTGACCTCGTTTTACAATTATGAAGTCTATAAGATTATTATAATTTGGGACTGTAGCTTTAAATTTATGTTAAGTGAATGAGCCATGTGACCTTTTCTGCAGTCTGTCTGATAGTAAATGTGGGGGGTTTGATCGTTAGAGATCAAAGAAAGGCTTAGATTGTTTTACTGAGGAGACGGTGCAAGGTATTTGCACATAGGCACAATGGCAGTGGTCTCCGAGTTTACAATGAGTAGATTCTGGGGTCTCCAAAAACCTAAGAAAGGTATTGTATGCAGCTGTATTGCAAACTGTCTATTAATTTCCAAGACAAAAGAGATTTGAGATCAACAATAGCGAATTAGCATTTCTACCTGGGTGCGAGGTTAATGCGTTGGAGGAAGCCATTTTGAGATCGGGTTACAGGCTTCCCGACAAATCAATGGATGTCAGAGGCAGGCAGGAATTGTGTGTGGTCACCAGAGAGAAGAGGCTGCTTGATATTGTGAGCCACCACAGCCAGATGCAGAAGGGAGACTGTCCCGAGTCAAAGAAACGCATCCTGATGCCATTTATGGATTCCTGGGTTTCGGAAGAAACAGGCTTTGCAGCTGCTGGCGGATTTAGGAAGCTCTCCGAAAACGGAGTAAAACAGCTTGAAGTTACTAATTGACAAAACGGGGGTATGAAAACCCAATGTAAGCTGCGAGCCACTGTGAACTGCTTGCTATAAGAACTATATTTCTGTTAGGAATGAAATGAGTGATATACATAAAAGAGGAACATTTCTCTCTGTAGTTTAATGTATAAGTCGCCTGCAAAGATTAAAATAGTGTTTCGCCAACTGATTTTTTAGTCATTTGTTACAGTAAAAGTTTTAAATGTTGTCACATCGCCATATTCCCGTACCAACCTTCCCCGACAGGCGCCGGAATGTGGCGACTAGGGGCTTTTCACAGTAACTTCATTGAAGCCTACTCGTGACAATAAGCGATTTTCATTTTTCATTTCGTTTCATCATTCCTTCAGCTCCTAATTGTAAGTTACAGTGTTTGTAACACTCCTCACTCCTCTGTAACACAGATTTTTTTTCTGTTTACATGCTGTCTGTGATCTACACACGGCTGCCAAGCACAGCATCACGGGCAGCACTCTTGCCTCAGAGACAGATGGTCGTGGGTTTGCATCCCACTGCAGAAACTTTGAAAAAGAAATTTTTAAATGTCCAATTAAGGGGAAATTTAGCATGGCCAATCCACCTACCCTGAATATTTGTGGGTTCTGGAGTTGAATCATAGAATTTACAGTGCAGAAGGAAGCCATTCAGCCCATCGAGCCCACACAGGCCCCTGGAAAGAGCACCCCACCCAAGCCCACCTCCACCCTATCCCCGTAACCCATCTTTCTTTTTTGGACACGAAGGGCAATTTACCATGGCCAATCCACCTAACCTGCACATCTTTGCACGGGGCGAACGTACAGACTCGGCACAGATAGTGACTGAAGCCGGAATCAAACCTGGGACCCTGGAACTGGGAAGTAACTGTGCTAACCACTGTGCTTCCGTGCTGTGGGTTGTGGGGGTGAGACCTACGCAGACACTGGGAGAATGAACAAACTCCATACGGACAGTGACCCAGTGGATCGAAACCAGATCTTCGGCACCGTGAGGCAACAATGCTGACCACCATGTAGCCCCCCCCCCACTCCATAGACATGAGCACAAAATCTAGGCCAGTACTCCCAATGCAACACTGTGGGAGTGCAGCGCTGTTGGAGGTAGCATTGAAATGTTAAAACAAGGCCCTGTCTGACCTCTCAATGGAATGCAAACATTCCCATAGTGTGCTGTTTAAATAGACTCTGTAGACTGTTGTAGTGTGCTGTTTAAATAGACTCTGTAGACTGTTGTAGTGTGCTGTTTAAACAGACTCTGTAGACTGTTAGTTAAATAGGAACTGCAGAGTGTTGTAGTGTGCTGTTTTGAACATAGAACATACAGTGCAGAAGGAGGCCATTCGACCCATCGAGTCTGTGCCGACGCACTTAAGCCCTCACTTCCACCCTATCCCCGTAACCCAATAACCCCTCCTAACCTTTTTGGACACTCAGGGCAATTTAGCATGACCAATTCACCTAACCCGCACGTCTTTGGACTGTGGGAGGAAACTGGAGCACCCGGAGGAAACCCACCCAGACATGGGGAGAACGTGCAGACTCCACACAGAGAGTGACCCAGCCGGGAATCGAACCAGGGACCCTGGCACTGTGAAGCCACAGTGATAGCCAGTTTAAATAGTGCGAGCTAGTTTAATTAGACTCTGTGGACTGATGTTTTAAATAGGCACTGCAAACTGTTGTAGTGTGCTGTTCAAATAGACACTGTGGACCTTTATTTAAATAGACACTGCAGACTGTTGTAGTGTGCTGTTTAAATAGACTCTGTGGACTGTTTGCTGCAGTGTGATGCTTGAATAGGTTCCACTTTCTCATTCAACAGACTTTGTCTGTTGTGAAATAGATTGCTTGCTGCGCAAATCCCTTCTGGCCTCCGGCTCATTGGCTGACACAGCAGTGCCAACAACAGTTTCCCCTTGGTCACAGATGCCTGACTATTCCATCAGTGTCGTCACCCACAAGATTAAACGACAGTTACGGTCAGATGTAACTTACCAGAAGAACGAGGGCAGCCACGGTTGTTTCTGTGCAGTAACAATGGCGTACGGTAGTGAGCCCCCGGCTAATGAAGGAAAAGAGAGGCTATCATAAGTGATACTGTTCCCAGGAATATAAAAACAAATCACATTTAAATATCTTTAAGCTATTTTTTAAGCAGTCCACAGAGTCTATTTAAACAGCACACTACAACTTTTGCGTCCAAAAATAATTATGTTTACCATTCTCCTGATACAACATTGAGTGCGACTACAACAACAGCTTGCATTTATTTAGCACCTTTAATTTTTTTTAATTTAGAGTACCCAATTCATTTTTTCCAATGAAGGGGCAATTTAGCGTGGCCAATCCACCTGCCCTGCACATCTTTGAGTTGTGGAGGCGAAACCAACGCAAACACGGGGAGAATGTGCAAACTCCACACGGACTGTGACCCAGAGCTGGGATTGAACCTGGGACCTCGGCGCCGTGAGACTGCAGTGCTAACCACTGTGCCACCGTGCTGCCCTTATTTAGCACCTTTAATATAGGAGAAATGCTCCAAGGCACACAGAACAATTTTCAAATATAATTTGCCACTGTGTCACATCGGGAGATATTAGATATACACGCGCAGAGGCGCACCAAGGAGAATATAAGAACTTACCCGGGTATCCTTCTAAACTTGTTCTGACATTCTCAACAGTTGGATAAACCTATTCAAAGAGGTTGTGGTTAATATAAAATGAGATTTGATCATTTTGTTTCACTTAAGTTAAAACACAGCCTTTAATAACGATCTGCTGCCCAACGGGAGGACGGGAGACGATTGTAAGGGAAAGGGTCATATACATGCTTGATAGACCAATCTGAGCTGTGTGTGTGTGTGTGTGTGTGTGTGTGTGGGGGGGGGGGGGGGGGGGGGGGGGGCTTCCTCTCATAGCCCAGTTACATGAGCACTGCTGAATCATAATCATGGAATTTACAGTCCAGAAGGAGGCCATTCGGCCCATCGAGTCTGCACTGGCTCTTTGAAAGAGCACCCTACCCAAGGTCAACACCTCCACCCTATCCCCATAACCCAGTAACCCCACCCAACACTAAGGGCAATTTTTTTGGACACTAAGGGCAATTTAGCATGGCCAATCCACCTAACCTGCACATCTTTGGACTGTGGGAGGAAACCGGAGCACCCAGAGGAAACCCACGCACACACGGGGAGAATGTGCAGACTCCGCACAGACAGTGACCCAAGCCGGGAATCGAACCTGGGACCCTGGAGCTGTGAAGCAATTGTGCTAATCACTATGCTACCGTGCTGCCCTCAGATCCATGTGAAATCGCCACTCCCAGACTCACCATGGCCCAGCCATAGATTCTTATAAACATAGTTTAATTGGACATTTATTTGTATGTACAAAAGAAAAACCTTCTTTAATTCCTTATCCAGGGTTGCCTCAATCAGAGTGAAACCTCCACGAACACAGCACCCACCAATAGGAGGCAGCCTGCGGCCTACTTGGGGATCCTGGCCTTGACCTGGAGTTACGAGGCCCTCCTTAAGCTTCAAGCACAGCCATTTTGTCTCGTCAACTCCCAAGGGCGGTTGGTCGAAAGGTTGGGAGCCAACACAGACCAGTCAGTGACAGTTGGTGTGACCCGGTGAAAGTCAAAATAAGAGGTGTATACACAACTTGGTGGAAGATGGAAAATCAGAGGTCAGGCATGAGTCAAGTCTGGAAGTAACAACAGCGGGGGTGAGGGTTCATTAGAACTTAGGATGTACAAGTCGGAGTAGGCCATTCAGCCCCTTGAGCCTGCTCTGCCATTCAGTTAGTTTTTGGCTGATCTTCTACATCAACTCTACCTAACCCTTGATTCACTTAAGTGCCCAATAACGGATTGATCCAAATCTTGAATATCATCAACTGTGTGCCCACATCCCTTTCAGGAAGAGAGTTCCAAAGATTCACAATCCTCGAAGCGAAGAAGTTGCTCCTCATCTCAGTCCTAAATAGCCTGAGACTATGGCCCTCCAATTTCAGGTCTCCACCGGGGGGGGGCTCTCAGCACCTGCCACACCCTCTGAGAATCTTACGTTTTCACAAGATCGTCTCTTGTTCCTCAAAACTCCAGCAGTAGGAAGAGCTGATGGAGGGATGGAGATTTGTTTTGTTATTTGTTCATGGGACGTGGGCGGAGCAGGCTGTGCCAGCATTTATTGTCCGTCCCCAATTGCCCTTGAGGGGGCAGTTGAGAGTCAATCACATTGCCGTGGGTCTGGAGTCACATGTAGGCCAGACCAGGTAAGGACGGCAGACCTCCTTCTCTAAAGGGCATTAGTGAACCAAATGGGTTTTTAGACAATCGACAATGGTTTCATGGTCATCACTTGACTTTTAGTTCTGGATTTTTAGCGAATTCAAATTTCACCATCTGCAATGGCAGGATTTGAACCTGGGTCCTCAGAGCATTATCTGGGTCTCTGGATTACTATTCCAGTGATAATAGCACTAGGCCACCGCCTTCCCATGGTTACTGAGATTGGGCGCAGTCGATCGGCGGGCAGGCCTGTGCCGTGGGGGCACTCTTTTCCTTCCGCCTTCGCCATGGTCTTCATCATGGCGGAGGCGGAAGTGACCCCCTCCCCTGCGCATGCGCGGGGATGACGTCAGCAGCCGCTGACGCTCCGGCGCATGCGCGGACTTCCGCCGGCCGGCGAAGTCCCTTCGGCCCCGACTGCCGTTACGCCAAAGGCCGTTCCCGCCGGCCGGCGGGATGGGAACCATTCCGGCGTAGGCCTAGCCCCTCAAGGTGAGGGCTTAGCCCCTAAAGGTGCAGAGACTTCCGCACCTCGGGGGAGGCCCGACACCGGAGTGGTTCACGCCACTCCATCACGCTGGGACCCCCCCCCGCCCTGCCGGGTAGGGGAGAATCCCGGCCCAGATAACTCACAGGAGGTTAAAGATCTGGCATCACACATCCAAAAGGAAGTCAGAAAACTTGATTCACCCTCAAATACCTCTATCTGGGAGAAACTTTGTGGGTGGTTGGGACCCACAGGAATGTCCACAGTAAGAATAATCTTTTTCTTCTGCGTAGCAGGATTCATTATTTACATGACTTTCCTGGTGATCAAATGCATTAAACAACTATTCACTAAACGCAAGGGCCCAACAGTCAGAATAATTCACACTAACCCCACTGCACCACCATTAGATGAAATAGAACTGCAATATTATTGTTGAAATGTTACTGATCAATCAATTATTTGATTGTATTATTAACATATTGCTAATAGATTAATACTGAATCAGTAGAAGCAAATTCGATTAATTGTTGTTTTATAATAATAATTCTTTAAGAATTTTAATAATTTTTGTTGTAATGCAAAGCTTGCCCACTCTATAGTTGAAAACTGCAATGACAATGTGAATGAGTTCTAGTTTTACTTTGGCAGTTTTAAATTCGCAATTGTGTTTTTTATTTGTGATATATCTCACTTCATCTTTCGATTTATCAAAGGGCAGACTGATAGTAATCAACTATTTTCTGACAGATCTGATAGGTTTAAAAAGGCTATTTTAATGTAAATATTAAAGCCCAGTTTTAATACCCATTTTAAAATAAGGATTTCAGTACTCATAACCTTAGATCCTGACAAAACACATAACTTCAACAGAAGCACAAAAGCCTGACACATGCACAAACTAAGTGTAGACGAAAACATTTTTGCTGACACAATGAACAAGCTATCGTTCTTTTGAACATGTTTTCAAAGTCAGTTTGACATTAAGAAATAAGCTGCACCAGGACTCGAGATCAGGGTCAAGTAAGCACCACAGCAACATGAAGGAACCATTGTCCAGAATGTGGATAAAGCAAAGTCAGCAGAAAACCAGTAGAAACCAGTCTTGATAATCGCATTCCATAGCATACACAAATATTCAAACATGAAACATTCAGAACTTATGTTGCACATTGAGGATTGACAGTTAACCATCGAATCAAATGTATTTGATTCTCACCCAAACCAATTAGGACGGCATAGAGGTGTAGACAGATGGCTTCAGACTGATATAAACATGATGGTCCGCACGTCCATCTTTATTCCGGGATAATCCTATAGGGTCTTACGAGGAAAGGTTGAGGGTGCTAGGCCTTTTCTCATTAGAACGGAGAAGGATGAGGGGCAACTTGATAGAGGTTTATAAGATGATCAGGGGAATAGATAGAGTAGACAGTCAGAGACTTTTCCCCCGGGTGGAACAAACCATTACAAGGGGACATAAATTTAAGGTGAATGGTGGAAGATGTAGGGGGGATGTCAGAGGTAGGTTCTTTACCCAGAGAGTAGTGGGGGCATGGAATGCACTGCCTGTGGAAGTAGTTGAGTCGGAAACATTAGGGACCCCCAAGCGGCTATTGGATAGGTACATGGATTACGGTAGAACGATGGGGTGTAGATTAATTTGTTCTTAAGGGCAGCACGGTAGCATTGTGGATAGCACAATTGCTTCACAGCTCCAGGGTCCCAGGTTCGATTCCGGCTTGGGTCACTGTCTGTGTGGAGTCTGCACATCCTCCCCGTGTGTGCGTGGGTTTCCTCCGGGTGCTACGGTTTCCTCCCACAGTCCAAAGATGTGCAGGTTGGGTGGATTGGCCATGATAAATTGCCCTTAATGTCCAAAATTCTCTGATAATCTATGATTAACCTAGGACCAAAGTTCGGCACAACATCGTGGGCCGAAGGGCCTGTTCTGTGCTGTGTTTCTCTATGTTCTATGTATACTTTGATCTAACTACTCGCTATCTCTATTTTCATATTTTCACTTTTCCACTCTAACACTTGAAGTAACTGCAAGCTGTTTTGCCGTAAGCAAGAAACCATTTCTGTATTATTTTGAAAGTTAAATTGTTTACAAGTTACTTCCCTTTAAGTCCTTTTGCTAGCCAGACTTTATTGAGAATAGATTTAAGTTTCTCTCCATTGTAATCAAGTAGAGGCAATAAAAGATCCTTATTTGCATCCAAGACGTTTAACTCAAATTTCTGCTGAGTTTTAGTGTTGCAAGACTTCACTAGATCCGCATGGCAGATCTCTTCAACTGACCAGGCTAAATTTCCACTGAATTGCAATTTGTTTTGAAAATCTTGAATGTTTCTGATAAAGTAACGAGGAACTGGGTCCGCTGGCAGCTAAGTTTGTAACCGGAGAGAATTATTTGACGGAGGAGACAGGGTGAATTGAGGAATGGTTTTCTAATGCAGCGAGTTGTGATGATGTGGAACATACAGCCCGACAAGGCAGTGGAAGCAGGATCCATAGAATCTCTATAGTACAGGAGGCCATTCTGCCCATTGGGTCTGCACCGACCCTTCGATGGAGCACCACACCCAGACTCATTCCCCCACCCTATCCCCTGCAACCCCACCTAACCTGCACATCTTTGAGCTGTGGGAGGAAACCGGAGCACCTGGAGGAAACCCACAGAGACAAAGGGGGAACGTGCAGACTCCGCACAGTCACCCAAGGCTGGAATGGAACCCGGGCCCCTGGCGCTGTGAGGCAGTAGTGCTAACCACTGTGCTGCCCGGCATAGCAACTCTCAAAAGGGAATTCAATAAATGCTTCAAGGAAAGAGATTTACACAGGATTGGAATGAACAGATAGCTCTACAGCCACGATTGACACGATGGGCGCAATGGCCTCCTGTCAATATTTCATTCTACAATTCCACGGATATACTCACCAAATGAAGAGGCACCTGTTGGCTACTCAAGCACCTCTGACTTTTGCCTAGTGTCGCGAGGCTCTCCTTAAATTCCGAGCACAGCCATTTGGTTTCGTCAGCTCCTAAGGAGCCAATGCTGGAAAATTGGCCAATAAGAGGCCACGATTCCTGATTCGTCACAGGTGAGGTGCAGTCACTCAAGATCTATTCGGGGGGAGGGGGGGGTTAGAAAAACCGGATTAACATATCAAGTATTAGTGACTAATCGATCAATCTCAGAATTAAAATTTACAACAGATCTAACATCAATTGCCATTTGCGCTGTCACCCCATTTGTGGATTCAAGTGTTTCCCACTTTTACTCCTGAAAACCCGGATCTTTTGAGACTGTTTCTCCTAGTCCTCGCCCTCCCAGCCAGTGGAAACTGTTTCCCTTTATCTAAACCAGCAGTTGCCCGTAGCATCTTGAAAACTCTGAGCAAAGTTCCTCCTCATCTTCTGAGCTCGAGAGAGAGAGAACACAGCAAGTTAGGGTAATCACTCCTCGTAACTTAAGCCTGGAATTGACTCCAAACATGCAACCAAGGCAGCAAGATGGGTTTGAAGGTGGGTGGCACAATGGTTAGCACTGCTGCCTCACAGCACCAGGGTTCAATTACGGCCTTGATTGAATGTCTGAGCGGAGTTTGCACATTCTCCCCGTGTCGGCGTGGGTTTCCTCCGGGTGCTCCGGTTTCCTCCAACAGTCCATGGATGTGCAGGTTAAGTGGATTGGCTATGTTAAATTGCCCCCAGGTGTCCAGGGCTGTGTAGGTTAAGGGGGTTCCAGGGATAGGGCAAGGGAGTGGGCCCTTTCAGAGGGTCGGTGCAGACCCGATGGGCCGAATGGCCTCTTTCTGCACTATAGGGATTCTATGGTTCTATGAACGTAGACAGCTCTCCCAACTCCTCAGAGTTCATCCATCGACATCACCACACTGGATGTCAAGGCCACCAAGAGGGCGCTAAAGGAGACTTGCTGGGATAGTATCAGAGAGGGTGGGGGGGGGGGAGGTGGGGTTCAGTTACATGGAGAGACGGGAGAGGCTGGGGTCAGTCTCCTGACACCTGAGAAGGTTAAGGGGAGATTTGAAGAAGTGTTCAAAACCGTCAGTGATTTTGATAGAATCGGATCACGGAATTGTTACAGTGCAGAAAGAGGCCATTTGGACCATTGAGTCTGCACCAAACGAGCAATTCACTTTGCGCCATTCTCCTGGAACCCTGCACGTTCTTCCCCTTCAGTTAACAGATCGACAGGGAGAAACTCCTTAAAAAAGCAGGAGCGCTCGTTACCCAAGGATACAAATTGACAAAAGGACCCAGAAGATTAGAAGAAAAAAGTACATTGATGCTGAGCTGCTTTGGGAATGCAGGTCATCAATAGCAACTTTCAAAAAGGAAACTGAATAAGCAGTGAGTTTCAAGGTGCCTTTCGCATTCCATTAAGGAGAAGCTTAGTGGGTGGTATAAGGGGGAGTCCGGATGGATTTAGTTTGATGGGTCAGGTCATCTCATTCGGAATTGCCCAATATCCTTATTCTCCACAGGTCAAGCTGTGATTCAGTTTGGAGCTGGACGAACACTGGATGTGATCAACTGGAGACTGGAGGAGGAGGGCGGGTGGCGGGTCGCCTTCTTGAACCGCTGCAGTTCTCTTGGTGAAGAACTAAATCTTTCTAACGAGCCTCGCAAACTACCAAAGGAGACGATCCGCCATTACAGAGCATGGTTAACAATAACATGGTTGCCCGTGATTGGCAATGCCCTCTTGGGGCATGGTACCTGAAGAGGGAGTGAGAGAGAGAGAGACACAGAGAGAAAGACTCCCAAGTGCTGATAGGGAGGGAGCCCCAGGCCGTTGAACCACAAAGCAACAGAACATTTCTTGCTGCTGTCAAACAGTAAAAGGGCACTTATCCAGAACGTTGTATTAATTGACTATGAGTATTGTGATAGCACTGGGCTAATGTGGTTGTGCCTGTTTGACAATCATTTAAGATTCAACAGCGTAGTAATTAATTACGAAATATAATTACTTGTTTAAAATGTCGTGGCAAACCTCTGCCACATTTAATTCTATTGATTTCACAGATGCTCGAGGTTTTAATATGCATCATTATACTAATTTGCAAAGATATTTTCCTTTAACTTGCACGAAGACTAGGCCAGATTTACATACCCTTCTGAGTTTAAAGTGACCCCATTTTTGCTTTTCGTTCCCTTGGTGACGGCCGGGAGTGGAGCCAATGAGATAAACCCTGCCAAGAGAATGAGTTAAATAAAATAATTAAATATAAAACATTTTTAACCTACTTTAAATAGAAAGATTCTATGTTCTATGTAATTGCAAGAAATGGTGCTTTTCCCATATCTCAGGACGTCCCAAGAGCTTTACGGCCAATGAAATACTTCCCGATGTGTAGTCGTTGTTGTACTGTAGGGAAACGCAAAGCAAAATCCCACAAACAGCAATGCGATAATGACTAGATCATCTGCTTTAAGCTGTTAGTTTAGGGATGAATGTTGGCCAAGACATTAAGGGGAACTCTGCTGTTCTTCTTCACAATGCCGCAGGGTCATTTGCCTCCACCCAACAGGACAGATGGCCAAGATTTCAGTCAAAGGATGGCTTCCCTGACAGTAATCCTCCATGTAGTGGCCAACACCCATCCCCTCGACAAACTGATCGTTGAATCCCAAGCCAGGTGGGGAAGTAAGAAGTTAGATGCAAACTCTTTTCTGATGGTTTGTTTATTTGCAGAATGCAACATTGCAAATGTCTATCTCTTGCTTACGGACTATGTTTCCCAGCAGTCCCTCTTTATATGTGCTCAATACACTTAATGGAATCAATACCCTCCACCTGATTATCCTTAATCGCAGGAATACAATTAGCCTAACAGTAATTCCCACTTAACTAAAAATAGATTATCTAGCCATTACCCCCCCCCCAGGTGCCCCAGCTATCCCCATTTATAGGTGTACAAATACCCATCACCTATTTAAAAACGTGACTTCCATTAAACAAACCGTAACAATGTGATTAACAATACATTGATACACAGAGGCAGGTCTGTGGGTGGATGCCCTAAGCAGGATTAACACATCCTCATCACGTGCCTGATACAATTTAAGGTAGTCCACCAGGCACACATAACGGTGGCTGGGATGAGCAGGTTTTACGGGATAGAAGATAGGTGTGCGAGGTGCGTGGGAAGCCCAGCAAATCATGTCCACATGTTTTGGGCATGCCCGAAGATTAGAGGGTTTAGGCAGGGTTTCGCTAAGGCAATGTCCACGGTGCTAAAAACACGTGTGGTGCCGAGTCCAGAGGTGGCGATCATTGGAAAGTGGGAAGAGCTGTGAGGTCAGGGGGTGATAGAGGCTGACGTTTTGGCCTTTGCCTCTCTGGTACCCCGGAGACGAATTTATTAATGTGGAGGGACTCAAAGCCCCCGAGTGTAGAGATCTGGGATAGTGACATGGCTGGGTTTCTCAGCCTCGAGAAAATAAAGTTTGCCTTAAGAGGGTCAATGTTTCGGTTCACCCGGAGGTGGCAGCCTTTCGTCGACTTTCTCGGGGAAAATTAAAATGTCAGCAGATGCAGTATTCCAAAAAGGGGGTGGGGGGAAGACGGTTGTTTTATTGTTGAGGGTGTGTGAAGATCGTGGTGGGGTGGAAATGTTTATTGTGCCATGTTTATGTCGCTGTTATTGTTATCATTATAAAAATTGCAAATACCCTAATAAAAATATTTTTTGAAAAAACAATACATTGATACTCCTTTCACTTTTGATAGACGGTAAGTATTCTCTGCTTCATCACAAACGCCGGAGTTAAAGGAAAATTCCAAAAGAATAGGGCGACAGAAATACACAGCGATAAAATAAATTTGTGCCTCAAGTCACTGAATGCCCGGAGGTACAGACACCCAGTGTTGGGGCAGCAGGAGGGAGTCTCAGGAGTTTGACTCGAATCTGAATTGTCTGAATAATCTTCATATTTCTCTTCAACCCAAGCAATGGTCACCTGGCTTCAACATGTTCAATGAGAAATTGTAGGAACAGGAGTCCATTCATTCCAATCAAGCCCGTTAGCTTGTAGCTGATGTGTATTTTAAGTCTGTCTACCGACAGTTCCTTACCCTTCATCACCCTCATAAAAGGAAAGAAATCTCAGCTTTTCCAATACTCCTTGTGTGAAGAATTGGGTGGCACAGTGCCAGGGACCCGGGTTCAATTCCGGCTTCGGGTCACTGTCTGTGTGGAGTTTGCACCTTCTCCCCATGTCTGCGTGGGTTTCCTCCGGATGCTCCGGTTTCCTCCCACAGTCCAAAGATATACAGGTTAGGTGGATTGACCATGCTAAATTGTCCTTAGGTGGGGTTACATGGATAGGGTGGGGGGTTAGCCTCGGTAGGGTGCACTTTCAGAGGGTCGATGGAAGATTCGATGGGCCGAATGATCTCCTTCTGCACTGTAGGAATTGGGTGTTTCTATGACGTGCTTCCCTCAACTGCCTGGCTCCAATCTTAAGGTTATGCCTGCTTGTTCTGAATTTCTCCCACCAAAGAACATAGTCTCTACCTACCCCATGCAGTACAATAACCATCTTAAACACCTTACTTAAATCACCCTTAATCTTCTGAATGGAATACCAACCTCGTCTATCTAACCTGTCCTCAGAACTCCAATTATTATTGGTGGATTTGCTCTATGCCCCTTCCAAGTCCAATATATCTTAACCAAGATGCAAATACAGTACACGCTTTAAGACTCGCTTTAAGACTATACTAGAATAGATGTGTAGGGTGGGTGGACTGGCCACGTTAAATTGCCCAGTAATTGGAAAATATTTTAAGGACTATACTGGACTAGTAACATATAATTGTCAAGCTAGCTGTCGGCAATCTCAGACAGACACATTCCCTGTTCATTACAAACACCTACTCAAAGGCATCATTTTAAAAAATATATATACAAGAGCAGAAGAGATGATTATGTTGCAGGAGATATATAACTCATGGTGACATTATGAAGGATCAATACACAGATTGGACACTCCACTCGAAGAGGCAAGCTAGGCCTCTGTCATACCCAGGACAATGTGACCTCCCTGCATCTGTACGAAACATAGCAAATTGTTTGTGGAACATCAAGCCTCGAGGCACATTCAACAAAAGAAAACCTGTGAAATCGAACTACCAGCTTAAACCTTAAAAAATAATAACGCACATTCAAATATTCATAACCCTTTCAGTTCTCTGAAGGTGCAGTCACTGCTGTGTTGGCAAACACCACAGCCCATTCGTGCACAGCAAGATCCCGGCAAAACAGATGCCATTGAACGGGTTTTAGGTGTTGGCTGAAGAACGAATGTTGACCCAGGACAACTGGAATTCTTCCCCTCCTCTTCTTCAAAACAGTATCCCCGAATCTTTTCCATCTTCCCCGAGGGGGCAGACGCGCTGTGGGGTTTATGTCGCATCGGAAAGACAGCACAACGGCAGTGCGACACTTCCTCGTGTTAACGTTGCGAAGTGACAGATTAGATTCAATGCTCAAATTTCCGGCACGGGTCGGGAACCTTTGACCGAGATTCCAAATCTGTCCCTTTTCTGAAGTGCATTTCACCCACAGAGGGAGGATTAATGTCACAGGGTCCCAAGGTCCACCGCAGGAATGATTCCTGCATGGCAGCACCGTGACCCAGTGGTTAGCACTGCTGCCTATGGCGCGGAGGACCCGGGTTTGATCCCGGGTCACTGTCTGTGTGGAGTTTGCACATTCTCCCCATGTCTGCATGGGTTCCACCCCCTGTAGCCACCTGGGGTGGCCACGTCCCGATTACAAAATGGACACTTTGCAAAGAATGCAGGGAAATTGGACAATACCAAGAAAGCAAGCAGGTGCAAGGTTTGTCTGTGGATTGGAGTTTGCAGCTCCCAGACAAGACCGATACTGCAAAGACATTACCATACTAATGAGCCATCTCCGGGGACAAAAGAGTAACATTTAAGTAAACGATACTAAAGCAGACACCCCGGCGCCAGAGGAGACTAGAACAAAGCAGGCCAATGGCCACCTAGGGCCTGCCCAGCAATCAGGGCAGCCACCCCTTTATTGGAGGAAATCGATACCAATGATCAGGATACGGTCCAATTAATTGGGACCAATTTCAAGGACCGCCCAAAAGCGCGCGAAGCCCCCTTCGGCTATAAGAAGCCCCCAAGAGAGAATCGTCCTTCTTGGCCTTGGCTCTCAGCGAGGGGAGGCCTGCCTAGCAGCTGCACCAGAACAAGTAAGTCCAAAGTCAACGCACGCTACGAGATAGACGCTCCTAGCTACTATTCCGTACCAGCTCGGCCCCAGCAGCCTCAGAACCGGACAACGGCCATTGTCCCTCTGACTGAGTGGGTGCCCGAAGCTAAGTATAGGCTTTAGTAGTAGTGATAGTTTAGTTGGTAGAGTTTTGTGCATGAGTATATTTGACTGTATGTGTAAATAAATTAGCATTGATTTCGAACTTACTAACTGGTGTATCGAGTCTTTGATCAGTATTCGGGTTTGAACCTTGTGGCGGTATCAAAAGATACCTGGCGACTCTTAAGCAAACGTAATTAGAATCAAGGAAGGCGACCATATTAACCACCATAAAAAGAGCCAATTAAAGAGAGAACACAATTAGCAACACCCCACAACCCAAAGATGTGCAGGATAGATGGATTGGCAATGCTAAATTGCCCCTTAATTGGAAAAAAATAAATTTATTTTAAAAAAAGGAATGATTGCTGCAAGTTTGAATTTGTGATTATCGATATTCAACTCAGGAAAAGCAGCTGGTGAAGGATAGTCCTCAATCTATACCCAGCCGTACATTTATTTGCAGAGCAAAGTGTTACAAGCATACATCTCCTAACTCAATGCACAAGTCACTTTGTCACTTTATATGTGCTCAAGTGAAGCCCCAATTACGCCAGCGAACTGCATATAGCTAAACACAATGTCTGTCTGCCTGTCCGTGCCTGCCTGCTCGACTGAGCGTGCCCGTATTCGAGCGTGTGCCCGTCTGCAAGTGCCTGCCCGTCTGCGAGTGCCTGCCCGTCTGCGAGTGCTTCCCGTCTGCGAGTGCCTGCCCGTCTGCGAGTGCCTGCCCGTCTGCGAGTGCTTCCCGTCTGCGAGTGCTTCCCGTCTGCGAGTGCTTCCCGTCTGCGAGGGCTTCCCGTCTGCGAGTGCCTGTCCGTCTGCGAGTGCTTCCCGTCTGCGAGTGCTTCCCGTCTGCGAGTGCTTCCCGTCTGCGAGTGCCTGCCCGTCTGCGAGTGCTTCCCGTCTGCGAGTGCTTCCCGTCTGCGAGTGCTTCCCGTCTGCGAGTGGCTTCCCGTCTGCGAGTGGCTGCCCGTCTGCGAGTGCTTCCCGTCTGCGAGTGCTTCCCGTCTGCGAGTGCTTCCCGTCTGCGAGATGCTGCCCGTCTGCGAGATGCTGCCCGTCTGCGAGATGCTGCCCGTCTGCGAGTGCTTCCCGTCTGCGAGTGCTTCCCGTCTGCGAGATGCTGTCCGTCTGCGAGTGCTTCCCGTCTGCGAGTGCTTCCCGTCTGCGAGTGCTTCCCGTCTGCGAGTGCCTGTCCGTCTGCGAGTGCTTCCCGTCTGCGAGTGCCTGTCTGTGGTTTATTTACGACCACTGACTGCTGCTTCATTCGCTCACTTTCCACACGGACACTGCAGCTAGTTTTACGATGCTGCCCATGGGCTTTTCACAGCCAATAATACTCTTGGCTTTGGCGAAAGAAGCAAAGTCTCCACTCATTGAACCTCAAGCAGTCACCAGTGATGTCTGCCAACTGTTTTTCCTTGAATAATAATAATAACAATAATCGCTTATTGTCACAAGTAGGCTTCAATGAAGTTACCGTGAAAAGCCCCTAGTCACCACATTCTAGCGCCTGTACGGGGAGGCTGGTACGGGAATTGAACCCACGCTGCTGGTCTTGTTCTTGTGGTGATATGCATCACTGTAAATACACAAGGGGTTAATGTAAGTACACGTAGACTAGCTAGACACTAGAGGGAGCACCAGAGACATGACACAGACACTCAACCAATAGGTCAGTAAGATAGGACACGACCAATGGGCATTCACGATGCACACAGAGGTGACACTACCACAGGGGGCATTACACCAACCCATATATAAAGGACACAGCAGACATGATCTTCCTCTTTCCAGTGGAGACACTCAGTGAGTACAGACACAGGGTTGATTCAATATCACACCCACCACGTGGATTGTAGCAGACTGGTTCATCAGTCTGAGTAGCTATAGAAGGATTAACAGTAGAGGCGAATCAGAGTAGGAGAATTGTAAACAGTTTAATAAACGTGTTGAAGTTATCTCCACGTCTGAACCTTCCTTTGTCAGAGTGAACATCAAGGAAGCAGCTTATGCTACGCCAAGAGCATAACAAGACAGTTCTGCATTACAAGCCAGCTATTTAGCCCAGTGTGTTAAACAAGACAGCCTCTGACGAGACAGGAGGGGCCAGCACAGTAACCTCCTGCTTTGGGGATTCCCGAGGATGTAGACAGTCATTAACAGGATCCAAATTAAAAGTCTACAGCACACAAACAGGCCATTCAGCCCAGCTGTTCTGTGCTGGTATCTCTGCTCCACACACCAGCCTCCTCGCACTCCCGCTCCCTCTCCTCCTGTCTGTATACATAGAACATAGAACAGCACAGCACAGAACAGGCCCTTCGGCCCTCGATGTTGTGCCGAGCAATGATCACCCTACCCAAACCCACGTATCCACCCTATACCCGTAACCCAACAACAACAACCCCCCCCAACCTTACTTTTTAGGACACTCCGGGCAATTTAGCATGGCCAATCCACCTAACCCGCACATCAAGTACTCTTGAACGAGTACTTTTCTTCAGTATTTACAAACAAGAGGGGCCATATTGTTGGAGAGGACAGTGTGAAACAGACTGATAAGCTCGAGGAGATACTTGTCAGGAAGGAAGATGTGTTGCGCGTTATGAAAAACTTGAGGATAGACAAGATCCCCGGGCCTGACGGGATATATCCAAGGATTCTATGGGAAGCAAGAAATGAAATTGCAGAGCCGTTGGCAATGATCTTTTCGTCCTCGCTGTCAACAGGGGTGGTACCAGAGGATTGGAGAGTGGCGAATGTTGTGCCCCTGTTTAAAAAAGGGAATAGGGATAACCCTGGGAATTACAGGCCAGTTAGTCTTACTTCGGTGGTAGGCAAAGTAATGGAAAGGGTACTGAGGGATAGGATTTCTGAGCATCTGGAAAGGAACTGCTTGATTAGGGATAGTCAGCACGGATTTGTGAGGGGTAGGTCTTGCCTTATAAGTCTTATTGACTTCTTTGAGGAGATGACCAAGCATGTGGATGAAGGTAAAGCAGTGGATGTAGTGTACATGGATTTTAGTAAGGCATTTGATAAGGTTCCCCATTGTAGGCTTGTGCAGAAAGTAAGGAGGCATGGGATAGTGGGAAATTTGGCCAGTTGGATAACAAACTGGCTAACCGATAGAAGACAGAGAGTGGTGGTGGATGGCAAATATTCAGCCTGGAGCCCAGTTATCAGTGGCGTACCGCAGGGATCAGTTCTGGGTCCTCTGCTGTTTGTGATTTTCATTAACGACTTGGATGAGGGAGTTGAAGGGTGGGTCAGTAAATTTGCAGATGATACAAAGATTGGTGGAGTTGTGGATAGTGAGGAGGGCTGTTGTCGGCTTCAAAGAGACATAGATAGAATGCAGAGCTGGGCTGAGAAGTGGCAGATGGAGTTTAACCCTGACAAGTGTGAGGTTGTCCATTTTGGAAGGACAAATATGAATGCGGAATACAGGGTTAACGGTAGGGTTCTTGGCAATGTGGAGGAGCAAAGAGATCTTGGGGTCTATGTTCATAGATCTTTGAAATTTGCCACTCAAGTGGATAGAGCTGTGAAGAAGGCCTATGGTGTGCTAGCGTTCATTAGCAGAGGGATTGAATTTAAGAGCCGTGAGGTGATGATGCAACTGTACAAAACCTTGGTCAGGCCACATTTGGAGTACTGTGTGCAGTTCTGGTCGCCTCATTTTAGGAAGGATGTGGAAGCTTTGGAAAAGGTGCAAAGGAGATTTACCAGGATATTGCCTGGAATGGAGAGTAGGTCTTACGAGGAAAGGTTGAGGGTGCTAGGCCTTTTCTCATTAGAACGGAGAAGGATGAGGGGCGACTTGATAGAGGTTTATAAGATGATCAGGGGAATAGATAGAGTAGGCAGTCAGAGACTTTTTCCCCGGGTGGAACAAACCATTACAAGGGGACATAAATTTAAGGTGAATGGTGGAAGATATAGGGGTGGGTGTCAGAGGTAGGTTCTTTACCCAGAGAGTAGTGGGGGCATGGAATGCACTGCCTGTGGAAGTAGTTGAGTCGGAAACGTTAGGGACCTTCAAGCGGCTATTGGATAGGTACATGGATTAGGGTAGAATAATGGAGTGTAGGTTAACTTCTTAAGGGCAGCACGGTAGCATTGTGGATAGCACAATTGCTTCACAGCTCCAGGGTCCCAAGTTCGATTTCGACTTGGGTCACTGTCTGTGCGGAGTCTGCACGTTCTCTCCGTGTCTGCGTGGGTTTCCTCCGGGTACTCCGGTTTCCTCCCACAGTCCAAAGATGTGCAGGTTGGGTGGATTGGCCATGAAAAATTGTCCAAAATTCTTTGATTAACCTAGGACAAAAGTTTGGCGCAACATCGTGGGCCGAAGGGCCTGTTCTGTGCTGTATTTCTCTATTTATCTTTGGACTGTGGGAGGAAACCGGAGCACCCGGAGGAAACCCACGCACACACGGGGAGGACGTGCAGACTCCGCACGGACAGTGACCCAGCCGGGAACTGAACCAGGGACCCTGGAGCTGTGAAGCATTTATGCTAACCACCATGCTACCATGGCACCCTATAATCTTCTATTTCTTTCTCCTGCACGTGTTTATCCAGCTTCTGACCAAAATACATCGACACGATTTCCCTCAATCACTGCCTGTGGCAGAGTAAGTTCCACATTCTGATCCTCTGTAAGCACGTACGGGTACTAGATTTTACTGTAACCATTTTCAGATGAATTTCATGTTCTATTCATTATATGAGGCTAACAAGGTCAAAACAGCGAGATAAGGGGTGTGCTCTGTACTTTATAATCACTCAAGTGTATTAATCAAGGATTAAATTAGAAACCAGCCAAAAACGGATGATTGACCAAATAGCGTATCTCAGGCAAGTTACAATTGAAGAAATAGTTATTTGTTAAGTAGTTATGTTAAAGCTGGATTTAAAAGCTTACAAGTTTAAACAGGACTGTAAGATTCTGTTTTGGATGAGTATCAATCAGATATCTTTTCCTCAGTAAAGGCCAAGACCAAACGGACAAGGGACAATTGTGCAAAGTCAGATAACAATTGGCACTGCTAAAGAAACATTGTCCTTTCAAGAGCTGATGTACATTGGGAGTCAAACACCAATTAAAACAGACCCACATTTAAATGAACCAATTTTGAAATGACACAGGCATGGTCCAAGGTGAGGTATTGCTAATTTTTAGGATAAAAGAGGGCAGCACGGTGGCCTAGTGGTTAGCACAACCGCCTCACGGCGCTGAGGTCCCAGGTTCGATCCCGGCTCTGGGTCACTGTCCATGTGGAGTTTGCACATTCTTCCCGTGTCTGCGTGGGTTTTGCCCCCACAACCCAAAAATGTGCAGAGTAGGTGGATTGGACACGCTAAATTGCCCCATAATTGGGTAATCTAAAATTTAAAATTTTTTTTAAAAAATAAATAAATAAATACATTTTAGGATAAAAGTAATGGCTTTGGACAACATCTTTTTTGTAATTCAATTTACGGGAAGTGGGCATCACTGTTTAAACCAGCCCATCCCTAGTTGGACCTTCAGAAGGTGATGGTGAGTGGCCTACTTGAACCGCTGAAGTCCTTGAGGTGTAGGCACACCCACTGTGCTGTTAGGGAGGGAGCTCCAGGGTTTTGACCCAGCAACGGTGAAGGAACGGCCGGTATATTTCCAAATCAGGGTGGTGGGTGACTTGAAGGGGGACCTTTAGGTGCGGCACGGTGGCACAGTGGTTAGCACTGCTGCCTCACAGCGGCAGGGACCCAGGCTCAATTCCGGCCTCGGGTGACTGTCTGTGCAGAGTCTGCACATTCTCCCCGTGTCTGCGTGGCTTTCCTCCGGGTGTTCCGGTCAGGTGCAGGTTAGGTGGATTGGACGTGCTAAATTGCCCCTTAGTGTCTTGTAGATGGTACACATGGCTGCCACTGTTCCTCAGTAGTGGAGAGGTTGAATGTTTGTGGAAGCGAGATGCTTTGTCCTACTAGCTAGTCACGTACTGAATGCTCCCAAGGCAGAATTTGAAAGAATTGCTGTCAATGAAGGAACAGGGGGCTAACTTCACTCATCAGTAACCCGCTCAATAGTTTGAAGCTGTAACTCTATTTTTTTGTTATTAAAGTAACTTTTTCCTTTTTAAAATAAACATTTACTACTCAAGAGTCCATCTTGCCTTCCAGTTATGTCCTGCTCAAATCAAAACATTTAATTGAGTTTGTTGGGTTAATTTGAAGTCAGATAATTGCATAAGTGAGAAATAGGATAAATTAAAATAATTAGGGCAGCACAGTCTCACAAGTGGATAGCATTGTGGCTTCACAGCGCCAGGGTCCCAGGTTCGATTCCGGCTTGGGTCACTGTCTGTGCGGAGTCTGCACGTTCTCCCTGTGTCTGCGTGGGTTTCCTCCGGGTGCTCCGGTTTCCTCCCACAGTCCAAAGATGTGCGGGTTAGGTGGATTGGCTGTGATAAATTGCCCTTAGTGGCCAAAACACTTGAGTTGGGGTTATTGGGTTACGGCCGATATATTTCCACATCAGGGTGGTGGGTGACTTGAAGGGGAACCTTTAGGGGCGACACGGTGGCACAGTGGTTAGCACTGCTGCCTCAAAGTGGCAGAGACCCGGGCTCAATTCCGGCCTCGGGTGACTGTCTGTGTGGAGTCTGCACATTCTCCCCGTGTCTGCGTGGGTTTCCTCCGGGTGCTCCGGTTAGGTGCATTGGACATGCTGCATGGGGTGGAAGTGAGGGCTTAAGTGGGTCGTGGCAGACTCGATGGGCCGAATGGTCTCCTTCTGCACTGTATGTTCTATGTTCTAATCTGCACATAGAGAAACCCTCTGGTTAAAGTTCGATTGGATCCTGAAATTCTGAAATGACACATTCAGAACAAACTGGAACATTTACCTGGTTTCTGATAAATCGTGCTGCTTTATGTGAGCAATCCATTCACTGAGTCCAGCCGAGCGGTAAGACGTGAGGTAATCAATCAAGTCGCGCTTGAAGTTCGTCACCGATTCGCCCGCTGTTTCAGAACTCCCTTCTGGTAACCTTGGGTACAGAGGGCTTAGCCATATCCTAGCAACAACCGGGGAGGAAAACACCTTCAATGTTTAAACAGAAAGTACTTTCATTTTTGTAACGCTTTTCACAACCTCAGGGCACCCTGAGGGGCTTTGAGAGCCAAGGGCGTAATTTGAAGTAATTGTCTCTGTGGGGGAACACAGCAGCCAATATGTGCACAGCAAGCTCCCGCAAACAGCAAAGTGATAATGATTGCTTCACCTGTTCTCTGCTGGTTGTTATTTAAGGGATAAATGTGGGCTGAAAGAGAGAATAGTCACTGTGGGGTCTCTTACATGAAACCGAGCGGGTAGTGAGGGACCTTGGTTTAACCTTCCACCTGGAAAGTAGGGCGCGAGCTCCCCAGCTTTAGTTGCGGGAAGGTGTGCGACTTGAGCCCTTAAAAGGTGGCATAGGTGTGTCATGTGAGAGTACCTTTTAAGAAATGGGGGTTTATTGAATAGCTGTACTGGGTGTACCTTTAAGAAATGGGTGTTTATTAGAGAGCTGCAGTGATGTCAGAGAGTGGGTGGAGCTGGTCTGTCTGTCTGCTTTACTTTCGTTTTAGGCAGTTTGCTACAGGGTGTGTTTCATTTTGTTTTGAGAGCTGGATAGCTGCAGGCAAAGCAAGGAGCTGCATAAGGATCTCTCTCTGCAAATTAAAGACCGTCAGCAAATCAATTGGGTGACTTCAAAATGCTGACTGCTCTCAATAGTGAATTTAAACCTGATCTCAGTGTTAAAAGGGTCTTTTGTCTTCCGGATGTTGTTTGGGAATTTATTAAGGGTTATCTATCAAGTACTGTATTCTTTGAGGATTTATTGGCGTTGATAGATGTTTACTGTAGGTTTATAAAGTGTTAACTGGTTTCATAAATAAACATTGTTTGAATTTACAAGTACTGTAGATTTATGTCTGCAGCACACCTATAGAGTAGGCCCGTATGCTCCCCATACCACAATCTATTAAAAGTTGTGGGTCAAGTGAACTCCATGATACACTTTGGGGTTCTCTAAACCCTGGCCCGTAACAGGTGGGAGAAACAGCCTGCGGGTAGTTTGGCAGCAAGGGTGAGGGACCGCAAGCCATCAGCCTCAGGGGTCCTGCCCAAAGTTAGACAGGCCTTCGGCTGGGAGCAGTGGTGACGATGGTGTTCCTCCAGCTGGGGTCATCGAGAGCACTCACTGATTGGCAAACAACCGGCAGGTCTCACTGTTTACGCCTGATCATCTGTCGCTGATTAACAAAACCCCCCCCCGCACAAAGCTGACACGGGGAGAAGCTGCAGACTTGAACCCGGGAGCCTGGCGCTGTGAAGCAACAGTGCTAACCACTGTGCTAGCTGACGTGGTGGGATTTGAACCCGTGTCCTCAGAGCATTAGCCTGGGCCTCTGGATGACTCATCCAGTGACAATAGTGACTACGCCGGGGCAGCACGGTGGCACAGTGGTTAGCATTGCTGCCTACGGCGCCGAGGATCCGGGTTCGAATCCCGGCCCTGGGTCACTGTCCGTGTGGAGTTTGCACATTCTCCCCGTGTCTGCGTGGGTTTCACCCCCACAACCCAAAGATGTGCAGGGCATGTGGATTGGCCAGGCTAGATTGCCCCTTAATTGGGAAAAAATAATTGGGTACTCTAAATTTATTTTAAAAAAGATTAATAGTGAGAACGCCACTACCTCCCTCTTCCATATCATCGCAGCATTGAAAAGCTTCTCCGATGATCTTTGGTGACTCATATGTCAACAACTTAAGTAGGGTGGTCTTTCCAAGGGCCGGTGCAGACTCAATAGGCCGAATGGCCTCTGTCTGCGCTGTAGGGGTTCTATGAACACAGAGGAGCTCTCAATTAGGCTCCAACTTGGCGGAGTATCAGCGGTGACTCAATC
Organism: Scyliorhinus canicula; assembly: GCF_902713615.1. NCBI lineage: Eukaryota > Metazoa > Chordata > Chondrichthyes > Carcharhiniformes > Scyliorhinidae > Scyliorhinus > Scyliorhinus canicula. The sequence goes on from NC_052147.1 coordinate 9,634,457, forward strand.
GGTAATACTCTTGCATCCGAGTCGGAAGTTTCTGGGTTCAAGTCTTGCCTCAGAGACGCGAGCACTAAAATTCAGGCCGTCAGTCCCACCGCCATACTGTGGGAATGCGGTGCTGGAGGAGGTACCGTCTTTCAGGTCAGATAGCAGACCGAGGGCCTGCCCAGTTTCGATCTGGTTATGTTGAGGCCCTAACTGCAGGCTCTGAGGGAGAATTCCAGCGCCACTCTTACCCTTGCGTCTTTTGATGCCAGTCATCGCGGATCAAGTTGGACGTGTGGATCACAACTCGGAAACCTTCTTCGTACAAAAGTAGCATCATCTTCCTGCAAGGGGAGAGAGCCAGAGTTGAGCAGAGAGAAAGGATTGGTGTGCAGATAGCTGGGACTGTGGTGAAGGGAAGGTGCTCTGGTTAACGATGAGAGCTTACATCGAGGTGGGGGGGGGAGGGGGCGGCATGACAAGAGGCTTTAAAATTCTAATGGGGTTGGATAGGACACTTTTGGCAGAATGAAAGGCGTGCCCCCAAGTATAAGATAGCGATCGGTAAATCCAGGAGGGAATTCAGGAGAAACCTCTTTACCCGGTGAGTGGTTAGAATGTGGAATGCAATTCAGGGGAAGGAAGGGAGAGGAAGAAAGGGATAGAAGGAGATGTGGATTAATAAAACAGACCAGATGGAAGTTTGTGTGCAACAGAAATAGTGCCCAAAACGGGCAGAATGGCCGGCTCCTGCGTTGTAAATTCAATGACTCAGATTTTGCGGATAGTCGGAGAAAAGACATATCCCAGAGGATGTGCAACGGGACAATGCAAGGGCTCCACAGGAATTGGATATTGAAATCTCCGACGGCCAATTCACCTGTATCCGGAACCTCGGAAACAGCCACCAGAGCCGGAGACGTCGGAGGCTTCCAACCCCATCCCCTACCCAACCCTGCCCGCCCCGACCCAACCGCCCACTCAACCCAACCCTACTCAACCCTGCCCGCCCCGACCCAACCGCCCACTCAACCCAACCCTATCACCTCCTACCCAATGCTGCCCGCCCCTACCAAACCGCCCACTCAACCCAACCCTATCACCTACCCAACCCTGCCCGCCCCTACCAAACCGCCCACTCAACCCAACCCTATCACCTCCTACCCAACCCTGCCCGCCCCGACCCAACCGCCCACTGAACCCAACCCTACCCAACCCTGCCCGCCCCGACCCAACCGCCCACTCAACCCAACCCTACCCACCCCTACCCGCCCCTACCAAACTGCCCACTCAACCCAACCCTATCACCTCCTACCCAACGCTGCCCGCCCCTACCAAACCGCCCACTCAACCCAACCCTACTCACCCCTACCCAACCCTGCCCGCCCCTACCGAACCGCCCACTCAACCCAACCCTATCACCTACCCAACCCTGCCCGCCCCTACCAAACCGCCCACTCAACCCAACCCTACCCAACGCTGCCCGCCCCTACCAAACCGCCCACTCAACCCAACCCTACCCACCCCTACCCAACCCTGCCCGCCCCTACCGAACCGCCCACTCAACCCAACCCTATCACCTACCCACCCCTGCCCGCCCCTACCCAACCGCCCACTCAACCCAACCCTACCACCTACCCAACCCTGCCCGCCCCTACCAAACCACCCACTCAATCCAACCCTACCACCCCCTACCCAACTTTACCACCCCCCACCCAACCCGACCACTACCCACCAGGATAGTAACCCAGGAAATTTCAGACCAAGAAAAACCAGGTCTAACTCGTGGGTAACTAGACAACTGACCCCACAGCTTCCCACAGACCACCCAGAGCTTCTAGCTCCCTCCTCCCACCCAACCCTACCACCCCCTACCCAACCACCCACTCAACCCTGCCACGCCCTACCCAACCACCCACTCAACCCAACCCTACCACCCCTACCCAACCGCACCCTCAACCCAACCCTACCACCCCCTACCCAACCGCACCCTCAACCCAACCCTACCAGCCCCTACCCAACCACCCACTCAACCCAACCCTACCAGCCCCTACCCAACCACCCACTCAACCCAACCCTACCACCCCCTACCCAACCACCCACCTGGCCCAACTCTACCACCCCCTACCCAACCGCCCACTCAACCCAACCCTACCACCCCCTACCCAACCACCCACCTGACCCAACTCTACCACCCCCTATCCAACCACCCACTCAACACAACCCTACCACCCCCCACCCAACCCTACCACCCCCTACCCAACCGCCCACTCAACCCAACACTACCACCCCCTACCCAACCACCCACCTGACCCAACTCTACCACCCCCTACCCAACCACCCACTCAACCCAACCCTACCTCCCTCTACCCAACCGCACCCTCAACCCAACCCTACCACCCCCTACCCAACCGCCCACTCAACCCAACCCTACCACGCCCTACCCAACCAGCCACCCAACCCAACTCTACCACCCCCTATCCAACCGCACCCTCAACGCAACCCTACCACCCCCTACCCAACCGCACCCTCAACCCAACCCTACCACCCCCTACCCAACCGCACCCTCAACGCAACCCTACCACCCCCTACCCAACCGCACCCACAAACCAACCCTACCACGCCCTACCCAACCGCCCACTCAAACCAACCCTACCACCCCCTACCCAGCCGCACCCTCAATGCAAATCTACCACCCCCTACCCAACCGCACCCACAAACCAACCCTACCACCCCCTACCCAACCACCCACCCAACCCAACTCTACCACCCCCTATCCAACCGCACCCTCAACGCAACCCTACCACCCCCTACCCAACCGCACCCTCAACCCAACCCTACCACCCCCTACCCAACCGCACCCTCAACCCAACCCGACCACCCCCTACCAACCGCCCACTCAAACCAACCCTACCACCCCCTACCCAACTGCACCCTCAACCCAACCCGACCACCCCCTACCAACCGCCCACTCAAACCAACCCCACCACGCCCTACCCAACCGTACCCTCAATGCAAATCTACCACCCCCTACCCAACCGCACCCTCAACCCAATCCTACCACCCCCTACCCAACCGCACCCTCAACCCAACCCGACCACCCCCTACCAACCGCCCACTCAAACCAACCCTACCACCCCCTACCCAACTGCACCCTCAACCCAACCCGACCACCCCCTACCAACCGCCCACTCAAACCAACCCCACCACGCCCTACCCAACCGTACCCTCAATGCAAATCTACCACCCCCTACCCAACCGCCCACCCCACCCAACTGCCCACTCCACCCAACCTTACCAACCCCTATCCAACTGCCTGCCCACCCAATCCAATCACCCCCTACCCAACCACCCCACCACCCAACCCTAAGCCCCCCCACCCAACCCTACCACCCCCTACCCAACCCTACCACCCCCTACCCAACCCTACCCAGTCCCCACCCAACCCTACCACTACCTACTCAACTGAACCAATCCTACCCAACCTTACTGCCCCCTACCCAACTGTACCTCCCCCACCCACCTTACCCCCACCCAAACTTACCACCCCTACCCAATCCTATCACCCTACCCGCATACCCCTATCCCAACTGTACCACTCCTATCCCAACATTACCCCCTCCGACCGAACCTTACACCTACCCAACCTTACTCCCCTACCCAACCTTACCACCCTACCTAACCTTACCACCCTACCCAACCTTACCACCCTACCCCATCTTACCCCCAACTCACTTACCTCACTGACAATGAAAAGTTATTTAACTGTCCCACTGTTTTAGTCAATAAAGACTTGACAAAACATGGCAGCTGGTGACCCGTCTTCCCCAGTGATCCTGCGGAGGGATCGACAGGCACACTCTGCATTTCTGAAGAGCGCCAGTTCGTTAATGTACAAAGAGAGGAGAATGGTAATCTGATGGTGATGGTTACTCTGATTGGGCTCAATATGTTAATGAGGAGTCACTAACAGGAGCAACAGAAACAGCAGTAAAGTTGGCTGGACCGGGGAACTGACTCCTCTGAGCTGTGCCACTGCCTTTTGGAATTTCTCACAGTTTTGATGGACCGATGTGACTTCCATACTCCGAATGTGCCTTCATCAAGTGAGAAAAGGACCACTTTGAATTTGAAATGAGCACCGTTTTCATTCTCATATGATAGCACACGGTCCCTCACTTCAGTAGCGCCATTAACTATTCAATGGATTGATGGCTGTGTTAAAACAGCAAAATAACGGAATCTTCAACTATCTTCCACATAGCATCTCAAATCCTTTACAGTCAGACCATCAGCAAAAACCCCACTCCCTCGACCACCGATGGAAAGTGGCAGCCGTGTGTACCATCTAACTGCAGTACCTCACCAAGTTTCCTGAGACAACACCTTCCAACCCCACGATCTCTGCCATCTATCTAGAAGGACAAGAGCAGCAGACACCTGGGAACCCCACCACCTGGAGGTTCCGCTCCAAATCCCTCACCATCCTTCCCAAGGGCAATTAGGGATGGGCAATAAATGCTGGCCCACCCTGCAAGGCCCATATCCTCAGAACTAATATTGTGTAAAACCGCCAAGCAAATTGTGGCAAGTGATGGAGTACGCCACTGGGGGGCAGCACTACACCAGCAATGCGGAATCTCAAGAAGACTTTTATTTTCATCTATTTAATGTTAGAGAGCAGACAAGTGTTCCCGACTTTAAAAGAGAAATCAATATTTAAATGTTGGTGGCCTAAAGCCTGACCATGTCCAGAGAGGCGTGTAGAGCTGGCCGAGTAACTTTGTGGTACCTGTTTCCAGTGCAGTACTAAGGGAGTGCTGCAGTGTTAGAGGATCTCACTATGCCTCTGTTCACAGTGCAGTGCTGAGGGAGTGCTGCAGTGTCGGAGGATCTCACTATGCCTCTGCTCACAGTGCAGTGCTGAGGGAGTGCTGCAGTGTCGCAGGATCTCACTATGCCTCTGTTCACAGTGCAGTGCTGAGGGAGTGCTGCAGTGTCGGAGGATCTCACTATAGCTCTGTTCACAGTGCAGTGCTGAGGGAGTGCTGCAGTGTCAGAGGATCTCACTATAGCTCTGCTCACAGTGCAGTGCTGAGGGAGTGCTGCAGTGTCAGAGGATCTCACTGTAGCTCTGTTCACAGTGCAGTGCTGAGGGAGTGCTGCAGTGTTAGAGGATCTCACTATAGCTCTGCTCACAGTGCAGTGCTGAGGGAGTGCTGCAGTGTCGGAGGATCTCACTATGCCTCTGTTCACAGTGCAGTGCTGAGGGAGTGCTGCAGTGTTAGAGGATCTCACTATGCCTCTGTTCACAGTGCAGTGCTGAGGGAGTGCTGCAGTGTCGGAGGATCTCACTATGCCTCTGTTCACAGTGCAGTGCTGAGGGAGTGCTGCAGTGTCGGAGGATCTCACTATAGCTCTGCTCACAGTGCAGTGCTGAGGGAGTGCTGCAGTGTCGGAGGATCTCACTATGCCTCTGCTCACAGTGCAGTGCTGAGGGAGTGCTGCAGTGTCGGAGGATCTCACTATAGCTCTGCTCACAGTGCAGTGCTGAGGGAGTGCTGCAGTGTTAGAGGATCTCACTATAGCTCTGCTCACAGTGCAGTGCTGAGGGAGTGCTGCAGTGTCGGAGGATCTCACTATAGCTCTGTTCACAGTGCAGTGCTGAGGGAGTGCTGCAGTGTCGGAGGATCTCACTATAGCTCTGTTCACAGTGCAGTGCTGAGGGAGTGCTGCAGTGTCAGAGGATCTCACTATGCCTCTGCTCACAGTGCAGTGCTGAGGGAGTGCTGCAGTGTCGGAGGATCTCACTATAGCTCTGCTCACAGTGCAGTGCTGAGGGAGTGCTGCAGTGTTAGAGGATCTCACTATAGCTCTGCTCACAGTGCAGTGCTGAGGGAGTGCTGCAGTGTCGGAGGATCTCACTATAGCTCTGCTCACAGTGCAGTGCTGAGGGAGTGCTGCAGTGTCGGAGGATCTCACTATGCCTCTGCTCACAGTGCAGTGCTGAGGGAGTGCTGCAGTGTCGCAGGATCTCACTATGCCTCTGTTCACAGTGCAGTGCTGAGGGAGTGCTGCAGTGTCGGAGAATCTCACTATGCCTCTGCTCACAGTGCAGTGCTGAGGGAGTGCTGCAGTGTCGGAGGATCTCACTATGCCTCTGCTCACAGTGCAGTGCTGAGGGAGTGCTGCAGTGTTAGAGGATCTCACTATAGCTCTGCTCACAGTGCAGTGCTGAGGGAGTGCTGCAGTGTCGGAGGATCTCACTATAGCTCTGCTCACAGTGCAGTGCTGAGGGAGTGCTGCAGTGTCGGAGGATCTCACTATAGCTCTGCTCACAGTGCAGTGCTGAGGGAGTGCTGCAGTGTCGGAGAATCTCACTATGCCTCTGCTCACAGTGCAGTGCTGAGGGAGTGCTGCAGTGTCGGAGGATCTCACTATGCCTCTGTTCACAGTGCAGTGCTGAGGGAGTGCTGCAGTGTCGGAGGATCTCACTATGCCTCTGTTCACAGTGCAGTGCTGAGGGAGTGCTGCAGTGTCGGAGGATCTCACTATAGCTCTGCTCACAGTGCAGTGCTGAGGGAGTGCTGCAGTGTCGGAGGATCTCACTATGCCTCTGTTCACAGTGCAGTGCTGAGGGAGTGCTGCAGTGTTAGAGGATCTCACTATGCCTCTGTTCACAGTGCAGTGCTGAGGGAGTGCTGCAGTGTCGGAGGATCTCACTATGCCTCTGCTCACAGTGCAGTGCTGAGGGAGTGCTGCAGTGTCGGAGGATCTCACTATAGCTCTGCTCACAGTGCAGTGCTGAGGGAGTGCTGCAGTGTCGGAGGATCTCACTATGCCTCTGCTCACAGTGCAGTGCTGAGGGAGTGCTGCAGTGTCGGAGGATCTCACTATAGCTCTGCTCACAGTGCAGTGCTGAGGGAGTGCTGCAGTGTCGGAGGATCTCACTATGCCTCTGTTCACAGTGCAGTGCTGAGGGAGTGCTGCAGTGTCGGAGGATCTCACTATAGCTCTGCTCACAGTGCAGTGCTGAGGGAGTGCTGCAGTGTCGGAGAATCTCACTATGCCTCTGCTCACAGTGCAGTGCTGAGGGAGTGCTGCAGTGTCGGAGGATCTCACTATGCCTCTGTTCACAGTGCAGTGCTGAGGGAGTGCTGCAGTGTCGGAGGATCTCACTATAGCTCTGCTCACAGTGCAGTGCTGAGGGAGTGCTGCAGTGTCGGAGGATCTCACTATGCCTCTGTTCACAGTGCAGTGCTGAGGGAGTGCTGCAGTGTCGGAGGATCTCACTATAGCTCTGCTCACAGTGCAGTGCTGAGGGAGTGCTGCAGTGTCGGAGGATCTCACTATAGCTCTGTTCACAGTGCAGTGCTGAGGGAGTGCTGCAGTGTCGCAGGATCTCACTATGCCTCTGTTCACAGTGCAGTGCTGAGGGAGTGCTGCAGTGTCGGAGGATCTCACTATAGCTCTGCTCACAGTGCAGTGCTGAGGGAGTGCTGCAGTGTCGGAGAATCTCACTATGCCTCTGCTCACAGTGCAGTGCTGAGGGAGTGCTGCAGTGTCGGAGGATCTCACTATGCCTCTGTTCACAGTGCAGTGCTGAGGGAGTGCTGCAGTGTCGGAGGATCTCACTATGCCTCTGTTCACAGTGCAGTGCTGAGGGAGTGCTGCAGTGTCGGAGGATCTCACTATAGCTCTGCTCACAGTGCAGTGCTGAGGGAGTGCTGCAGTGTCGGAGGATCTCACTATGCCTCTGTTCACAGTGCAGTGCTGAGGGAGTGCTGCAGTGTCGGAGGATCTCACTATGCCTCTGTTCACAGTGCAGTGCTGAGGGAGTGCTGCAGTGTCGGAGGATCTCACTATAGCTCTGCTCACAGTGCAGTGCTGAGGGAGTGCTGCAGTGTCGGAGGATCTCACTATGCCTCTGCTCACAGTGCAGTGCTGAGGGAGTGCTGCAGTGTCGGAGGATCTCACTATGCCTCTGCTCACAGTGCAGTGCTGAGGGAGTGCTGCAGTGTCGGAGGATCTCACTATGCCTCTGCTCACAGTGCAGTGCTGAGGGAGTGCTGCAGTGTCGGAGGATCTCACTATAGCTCTGCTCACAGTGCAGTGCTGAGGGAGTGCTGCAGTGTCGGAGGATCTCACTATGCCTCTGTTCACAGTGCAGTGCTGAGGGAGTGCTGCAGTGTCGGAGGATCTCACTATAGCTCTGCTCACAGTGCAGTGCTGAGGGAGTGCTGCAGTGTCGGAGGATCTCACTATGCCTCTGTTCACAGTGCAGTGCTGAGGGAGTGCTGCAGTGTCGGAGGATCTCACTATGCCTCTGTTCACAGTGCAGTGCTGAGGGAGTGCTGCAGTGTCGGAGGATCTCACTATAGCTCTGTTCACAGTGCAGTGCTGAGGGAGTGCTGCAGTGTCGCAGGATCTCACTATGCCTCTGTTCACAGTGCAGTGCTGAGGGAGTGCTGCAGTGTCGGAGGTGCCGTCTTTCAGACAAGTCCTTCCAGATGTGCAAAGATGCAATGGTATTGATTTGAAAGAAGATTAGGCAATTCTTCCTGAACTTCGGGCCAATTATTGTCTCTCAATCAATATCAGTGAAAAAATAACTCTCTGGACACGGTCACATTGCTGTTAGTGGGAGCTGGTTCTGTGTTAACTGCCTCCCATAGCGATTACACTTCCAAAGTATTTTGTTGGCTGTCAAACGCTTTGGGATGTCCGGAGATCATGAATGGTGCTATGTAAATGCACCACACCCCACACACACACACAAACACACACACACACCGCACACACGCACAAACACACACACACACACACACAAATCGCGCACAAACACCGCACACACACACACTGCACACACACACCAAACACAAACATACACATCCCCCACACACACACACGCACACAAATCGCGCACAAACACCGCACACACACACTGCACACACACACCAAACACAAACATACACATCCCCCACACACACACACGCACACAAATCGCGCACAAACACCGCACACACACACACTGCGCACACACACACCAAACACAAACATACACATCGCACGCACACAACATGCACGTAAACACACTCCGATCACACACCACACACATCACACACACATGTAAACACACACCTACACAAACCACACACACCCACACACACAACACGCACAAACCCACACACCGCACACGCAAACACAGTGCACACACCACACCCAAACGCACAATACCACACACACAGCGCACACACACACCACACCACACACACACAAACACACGCACCGCACGCACAACACACACACACAGCACACACTGCGGCCTCCTACAGCCTGACAACCCCCTGTGATCTCTGCGTCCTCCAATTCTGGCCTCTTGCACAAACCATATGATGATGGGACATATATAAAAATATATATGGTATTCATATGGATAGGCGCTGGGGCCTTAAACTCCGATTTCCCTCTCTAAACCTCTCCGCCCCCTCTCCTCTTTTCAGACACTTTCAAATCCCCCCTTCGATCAAATTCGAAAAACTTTAGCGGGGGTCGTTGTTTGTCCACCACCTGACTGAATGGCAGAGGGACTCAAAGGGCCGTTTGATCTCCTCCGGCTACTATTTCCTCAGTCGTGATCTTTACCACGAAGAGTCTGATCGCGCACTCACAACATGGGATAGATCTACGACCATTCAAATGTTGGAGCAATCGCTATGGTACCCAGCACCCCAGAGCCAGTTTGTGTCAGATATAAACAAAAGCCATCTACTCACGTGTGATGTGTTCCGTAGGCAATCTCCAACTTGGCCTGCAAACATTAAAAATAGGCTCCTTTTAAAAATAGGCTCCTTTTAAAAATAGGCTCCTTTGCACATTTAACAAGGAAGTGACGAACAAGGTACAACACAGCAGCCCGACTGCTGTTATCTGAAAGTTGCGCGTTTATTTCGACGCCCGAGATGTTACAGGTTCCGTCTCGGAGTCATTTCCCCATCAAACTCGCTCACGTTTACCCCACATAACCAACATCACTGGAACAGAACCCTGGGCCATCTGTCGCACGAGGATGACCCCGGGATGCGCGGGCTGCAGCTAATGCTCCAGGAGGGAGGAGATTGATCCGCTATATTTAAGATGTAACTGAGAAGGAAGCTTCTCTTCCCAGATACTCAAGTCATGCTGCAAAACCTGAAACCAGTACCGAGATCGGTACTTTTGCACTGGCTACTTTCAAATCCACTTTCTTCAAACACTCGAACGCAGTGCGATTCTCTGAGCCTTCCCGTCGGAGATTGCTGACGAAATAATGAAAGGGCGGCATGTGGCGCAGCGGTTAGCACTGTTGCTTCACGGCTGCAGGGTCCCAGGTTCGATTCCCGGATTGGGTCACTCTCTGTGCGGAGTCTGTATGTTCTCCCAGTGCCTGCGTGGGTTTCCCCCGGGTGCTCCGGTTTCCTCCCACAGTCCGAAGATGTGCAGGTTAGGTGGATTGGCCAGGCTAAATTGCTCTTAGCGTCCACAAAGGTTAGGTGGAGTTACTGGGATAGGGTGGAGGCGTGGGATTAAGTGGGGTGCTCTTTCCCAGGGCCGGTGCAGACTCAATGGGCCAAATGGCCTCCTTCTGCACTGCAAATTCTATGATTCCATGCTGCCTACCACGCTGAGGACCCGGGTTCGATCCCGGCCCCGGGTCACAGTCGGCGTGGAGTTTGCACATTCTCCCCGTGTCTGCGTGGGTCTCACCCCCACGACTAAAAAAGATGTGCAGGCTAAGCAGATTGGCCACGCTAAATTGCCCCTTCGTTCGGGAAGAAAAATAATTGGATATTCTAAATTTTTTTTTTTAAATTAAAAGAAAAAGTATTGGAATGATTCTACAGGAAGCCTGAAGTGAGGGGGTATGCTCTGTGCAACACGATATGTTGAGAGCGTACAGGGTCAATCAAAACTACTCAGTCCATCCACCCAACCCGAAATCCTAAAGGCTCTGGAATGACCCCACTCTTCCAATTCACCCTCACATTATTTTGGCATGCGAGAGTACCTTTAAGAAATGAGTGTTTATCAGTGATGTCAGAGTGGTGGGTGGAGCTGGGCTGTCTGTCGGCTTTTTACTTTCGTTTTAGGCTGTTTGCTGCAGGGTGTGTTTTAATTTCGTTTTCAGAACTGGATAGCAACAGTCACAGCCAGAAGGTGTATTAGAGTCTCTCTCTGTAACCTAAAGACTGTAAATCGATCCTTTGGTGATTTAAAACTAATAAATGCTCTCAGTAGTGACTTTAACCTGAGGAGTTTCTGTTTGAAAGTGTTTTTTAAAAACGTTTTCTGGATGTTAAAAGGACAGCTTAAGGATTACTTAGTGTTGTATTCTTTGGGGGTTGTATTTGAATTGATGTTTGCTAAGATGTTCACTGTTTATTTTAAAAAGGTTAAGTTGATTTCATAGAATAAACATTGTTTTGCTTTAAAATATACTTTTCCATTTCTGCTGCACCACACCTGTAGAACATAAGAACATAAGAACTAGGAGCAGGAGTAGGCCATCTGGCCCCTTGAGCCTGCTCTGCCATTCAATGAGATCATGGCTGATCTTTTGTGGACTCAGCTCCACTTTCCGGCCCGAACACCATAACCCTTAATCTCTTTATTCTTCAAAAAAAATCTATCTTTATCTTAAAAACATTTAATGAAGGAGCCTCAACTGCTTCACTGGGCAAGGGATTACATAGATTCACAACCCTTTGGGTGAAGAAGTTCCTCCTAAACTCAGTCCTAAATCTACTTCCCCTTATTTTGAGGCTATGCCCCCTCGTTCTGCTTTCACCCGCCAGTGGAAACAACCTACCCGCATCTATCCTATCTATTCCCTTCATAATTTTATATGTTTCTACAATCCCTCTAAATTCCAACGAGTACAGTCCCAGTCTACTCAACCTCTCCTCGTAATCCAACCCCCTCAACTCTGGGATTAACCTAGTGAATCTCCTCTGCACACCCTCCAGCGCCAGTAAGTCCTTTCTCAGGTCAGGAGACCAAAACTGAACACAATACTCCAGGTGTGGCCTCACTAACACCTTATACAATTGCAGCATAACCTCCCTAGTCTTAAACTCCATCCCCCCAGCAATGAAGGACAAAATTCCATTTGCCTTCTTAATCACCTGTTGCACCTGTAAACCAACTTTTTGCGACTCAGGCACTAGCACACCCAGGTCTCTCTGAACAGCGGCATGCTTTAATATTTTATCGTTTAAATAATAATCCCGTTTGCTGTTATTCCTACCAAAATGGATAACCTCACATTTGTCAACATTGTATTTAATCTGCCAGACCCTAGCCCATTCACTTAACCTATCCAAATCCCTCTGCAGACTTCCAGTATCCTCTGCACTTTTTGCTTTACCACTCATCTTAGTGACGTCTGCAAACTTGGACACATTGCCCTTGGTCCCCAACTCCAAATCATCTATGTAAATTGTGAACAATTGTGGGCCCAACACTGATCCCTGAGGGACACCACTAGCTACTGATTGCCAACCAGAGAAACACCCATTAATCCCCACTCTTTGCTTTCTATTAATTAACCAATCCTCTATCCGTGCTACTACTTTACCCTTAATGCCATGCATCTTTATCTTATGCAACCTTTTGTGTGGCACCTTGTCAAAGGCTTTCTGGAAATCCAGATATACCACATCCATTGACTCCCCGTTATCTACCACACTGGTAATGTCCTCAAAAAATCCCACTAAATTAGTTAGGCACGACCTGCCCTTTATGAACCCATGCTGCGCCTGCCCAATGGGACAATTTCCATCCAGATGCCTCGCTATTTCTTCCTTGATGATAGATTCCAAAATCTTCCCTACTACCGAAGTTAAGCTCACTGACCTATAATTACCCACTATCTGCCTACCTCCTTTTTTAAACAGTGGTGTCACGTTTGCTAATTTCCAATCTGCCGGGACCACCCCAGAGTCTAGTGAATTTTGGTAAATTATCACTAGTGCATTTGCAATTTCCCTAGCCATCTCTTTTAGCACTCTGGGATGCATTCCATCAGGGCCAGGAGGCTTGTCGACCTTTAGCCCCATTATCTTGCCCATCACTACCTCCTTCGTAATAACAATCATTCAAAGTCCTCATCTGTCATAGCCTAATTTCTATCAGTCACTGGTATGTTATTTGTGTTTTCCACTGTGAAGACTGACCCAAAAAACCTGTTCAGTTCCTCAGCCTTTTCCTCATCTCCCATTATTAAATCTCCCTTCTCATCCTCTAAAGGACCAATATTTACCTTAGCCACTCTTTTTTGTTTTATATATTTGTAGAAACTTTTACTATCTGTTTTTATATTCTGAGCAAGTTTACTCTCATAATCTATCTTACTCTTCTTTGTAGCTTTTTTAGTAGCTTTCTGTTGCCCCCTAAAGATTTCCCAGTCCTCTAGTCTCCCACTAATCTTTGCCACTTTGTATGCTTTTTCCTTCAATTTGATACTCTCCCTTATTTCCTTAGATATCCACAGTCGATTTTCCCTCTCTACCGTCATTCCTTTTTGTTGGTATAAACCTTTGCTGAGCACTGTGAAAAATTGCATGGAAGGTTCTCCACTGTTCCTCAACTGTTCCACCATAAAGTCTTTGCTCCCAGTCTGCCTTAGCTAGTTCTTCTCTCATCCCATTGTAATCTCCTTTGTTTAAGCACAAAACAATACGGTTTGATTTTACCTTCTCACCCTCCATCTGTATTTTAAATTCCACCATATTGTGATCGCTCCTTCCGAGAGGATCCCTAACTATGAGATTATTACTCAATCCTGTCTCATTACACAGGACCAGATCTAGGACCACTTGTTCCCTCGTAAGTTCCATTACATACTGTTCGAGGAAACTATCGCGAATACATTCTATAAACTCTTCCTCAAGGCTGCCTTGACCGACCTGGTTAAATCAATCGACATGTAGATTAAAATCCCCCATGATAACTGCAGTACCATTTCTACATGCATCAGTTATTTCTTTGTTTATTGCCTGCACCACCATAATGTTACTACTTGGTGGCCTATAGACTACTCCTATCAGTGACTTTTTCACCTTACTATTCCTGATTTCGACCCACATGGATTTAACCTTATCCTCCATAGCACCGATGTCACCCCTTACTAGTATTGCCAAGATGGCATCCTTAAATGACAGAGCTACACCACCTCCCTTACCATCCACTCTGTCCTTCTGTATAGTTTGATACCCTCGGATATTTAACTCCCAGTCGTGACCATCCTTTAACCATGTTTCAGTAATGGCCACTAAATCATAGTCATTCACGATGATTTGCGCCATCAACTCATTTACCTTATTCCAAATACTACGAGCATTCAGGTAAAGTACCTGTTACGTTGGCTTTTATACCTCTGTTTTGAATCTTAACACCTCGATCAGTAACCTCGCCTAAGTTATATTTGCTCTTAACTTTTCTCCTAATTTTCCTTGTCGTTGAACCCATTGAGTGGGCCATGCGCTCCCCATACCACAATCTGTTAAATGTTGTGGGTCAGGTGAACTCCATGATACACTTTGGGGTTCTCTAAACCCCGGCCCATAACACTTTGTGCTCCTTCCCGGAGCCGGAGACCAGAGGTGTGGATATCTCAGAGGGTCGCAGGGCTTAAAGACAGGGGAGGGGGCCGGGCCAAGGAGAGGTTTAAACAGGAGGGAGAAAATTTTTTAAATCGAGGCCTTGTTAGTCTGGAAGCACAGTGATGACGGACAAACAGGGGTTAAGATATGGACCACAGAGTTCACAAGTTCCAGTTACGCAAAGGAAAGACTCGGTCTGTTTTCGTGAATTGAAACCTTCAAATACAAAAATATTCTGCAGTTAACAATGCATTTCCTGGGTAAACCTGTGTTGCTACAGAAACTAATGGTGTCGCTATAAACCTGACATCCAAATGAGTAACGCTCACAGGCAGGTAACAGCGTCCTCTGGTGGAGACATAAAGATATTCAGAAAGGGAGGCAGTGCTTCACACAGCTGATGGGCGGGAGCACTTTGAGGGGACATTCAATAAATGTTCTCATTAGAGATGGTCAGAAAGAGATCAGATTTGGGAATAATTTTGTGGCCCACCAGCAGCACACGGTGGCAGCAGAGTGTGCTATCCACGTGAAACACTGCAGCGAGCCACCAAGACTCCTCCGACAGCACCTCCCAAACCCACAACCTCTAGCACCTAGCAGGACCAGGGCAGCAGATGCATGGGAACGGCGCCGATCTGGGCCTTCCCCACCAACTCACTCACCATCCTGTCTTGGAAATATATCGGCCGTTCCTTCACTGTCGCTGGGTCAAAATCCTGGAACCCACCTCCCTAACAGCACTGTGGATGTACCTACACCTCAGGGACTGCAGCAGTTCAAGGCGGCAGATCATCACCACTTTCTCATGGGGCAATTAAGGATGGGCAACAAATGCTGGGCCTGCCAACGAAGCCCACATCCCAGGAACAAAGACAAAAAAAATAAGAGTCAACAACTGTTTGCCAGGCAAGAGATGGAGCGGTGGTGGATAAGGGGGGAAATGTACTCCGATTGGTGGAATGTGGCAAGTGGGGTTTGGCTTGGTTTGTTGGGCTTGGGGTTCACCGTCTACACTGATGACTTTGGTGACGGGTCTGAGGTTTGTACATGCACGTTTGCAGCAAACCCCTCGGGGGGGCAGAGGGATGTTGTGGAGATGGGAGAATAAATTAGAGAGAGAGAGGAGCAGGAACCAGGGAATAAAACCGGAGCAAATATGGGGGGAGAAACGCGTGGTTGGAACAAAGACAGACCAGAATTATTTTGTTACGGGTGAGAGGCTAGGAACTGTGGAAGAGCAAAGTGATTAAAGTCTTCACGCACAGAAATCACTAACGGTTAGGGTACAGGTACAAACAGTAATCAACATACCAATCAGGAGGATGAGGCCATTTGGCCCCTCGAGCATGATGGCCCATTCAGTATCGTGACCCAACGCCACATTCTGCCTCACTCTGGCCCCTCCCTTCGGCTCAAAAATCTATCCGCTGCTGCCTGGGCAGAGAGTCCCAAAGATTCACCACCCTCAGAGAAACAAAAATCTTCTCAGCTCCGTCTTAAAAGAGGAGACCCCTTATTTTTAAACCGTGTCCCCCCCCTCGTTCTGGTCTCTATCGCAAGGGGAAGCATGCGTTCAGCAGGCACCCAGTCAAGCCCCCTCAGGATCTTATACATTTCAATAAGATCACCTCTCAATCTTCAAAACTCCAATGGATACAGGGCAAGCCTGTCCAACCTTTCGCGCGAGTTAACCCTACCCCGGGTACCAGTCGAGTGAACTTTCTAGATTGAAACGGTGCTGAAAAATGCTAATGGGGGGAGGCAGCGTGGTTAGCACTGCTACCTCACGGCGCCGAGGTCCCAGGTTCGATCCCGGCTCTGGGTCGCTGTCCGTGTGGAGTTTGCACATCTCCCCGTGTTTGTGTGGGTTTCGCCCCCACAACCCAAAGATGTGCAGGGTAGGTGGATTGGCCACGCTAAATTACCCCTTAATTGGAAAAAATGAATTGGGTACTCTAAATTTTTTTTTTTAATGTTAATGGAATGTTGCCCTTTATCTCAAGGGGTTGAAGTACAAAAGAGGGAAAAGAATCACAGAATTTACAATGCAGAAGGAGGGCCATTCGGCCCATCAGGTCTGCACCGGCCCTTGTAAAGAGCACCCTACTTAAGCCCATACCTCCACCCTATCCCCGTAAACCAGCAACCCTGACAACCTTTTTTCTTTTGGACACTAAGGGGAAATTTATCATGGCCAATCCACCTAACCCGCACATCTTTGGACTGTGGGAGGAAACCGGAGCACCCGGAGGAAACCCACGCAGACACAAGGAGAACGTGCAGACTCCGCACAGACAGTGACCCAAGGCCGGGAATCGATCCTGGGACCCTGGAGCTGTGCTACCGCCCACAAAAGGGATTGTTCAGTTCTACAGAACCTGGGTCAGGTCCCCCCTGGGGGTACTGCAGCCAGTTCTGGACTCGGTGCCTTGCAGGGACTGTAGCACAAGTTCACAACAATCAAACACCGACATAAAAAGACAGGTTTCATCAAAGTGCCTCATGTTCCTTTGAATTTAGACGATTGAGGTGTGATCAAAAAGGTATATAAAATTATAAAGGGGCCTGATAGGCCCGATACGGATACAAGGGAGCCTCGGCCAGGTAAATCAACTTAATTCGACTTTTTTAAAAAAATTAGAGTACCCAATTCTTTTTTTCCAATTAAGGGCCAATTTAGTGTGGCCAATCACCTACCCTGCACATCTTTCTGGGTTGTAGGGGTGAGACCCACGCAGACACAAGGAGAATGTGCCAAACTTACTTCGACTCAAGTGGTGGAGAAACGCGAGAGGCATCGATATTTGTCGGGCGAGGTGTCATGGAACGTGGAACAAAGGATGGAGCTCAGGTACAAATCATTTGTGATCTGTGAGTTACAGGTCCCTGAAAGGGGCAACACAGGTGGAGAAGGTAGTCAAGCAGGCTTACGGCATGCTTGCCTTCATTGGCCGGGGCATGGAGTATAAAAATTGGCAAGTCATGTTGCAGCTGTATAGAACCTTAGTTAGGCCACACTTGGAGTATAGTGTTCAATTCTGGTCGCCACACTACCAGAAGGACGTGGAGGCTTTAGAGAGGGTGCAGAAGAGATTTACCAGGATGTTGCCTGGTATGGAGGGCATTAGCTATGAGGAGAGGTTGAATAAACTTGGTTTGTTCTCACTGGAACGACGGAGGTTGAGGAGCGACCTGATAGAGGTCTACAAAATTATGAGGGGCACAGACAGAGTGGATAGTCAGAGGCTTTTTCCCAGGGTAGAGGGGTCAATTACTAGGGGGCACAGGAGTACGGTGCGAGGGACAAGGTTTAGAGGAGATGTACGAGGTAAGCTTTTTACACAGAGGGTAGTGGATGCCTGGAACTCTGTGGTGAAAGCAGGGACGATAGTGACATTTAAGGGGCATCTTGACAAATACATGAATAGGATGTGAATAGAGGGATACGGACCCAGGAAGTGTAGAAGATTTTAGTTTAGACGGGCAGCATGGTCGGCACAGGCTTGATGGGCCAAAGGGCCTGTTCCTGTGCTGCACTTTTCTTTGTAAGAAGTCTTACAACACCAGGTTAAAGTCCAACATGTTTCTTTCAAACACTAGCTTTCGGAGCACTGCTCCTTCCTTCCACTCTATGGAATATATATTAACAGATAAGAGAACTCCCTGATCTAACCCGATTGAATATCTAGTGAAATATAGGAAGCAGGGGACCCTGACCAATCCTATAGACTATATAACAATGATAATAATAATAATAATAATAATAATAATAATAATAATCGCTTATTGTCACGAGTAGGCTTCAATGAAGTTACTGTGAAAAGCCCCTAGTCGCCACATTCCGGCGCCTGTTCGGGGAGGCCGGTACGGGAATTGAACCCACTCTGCTGCCTTGTTCTGCATTACAAGCCAGTTGTTTAGCCCACTGTGCTAAACCAGCCCCTATAGTGGAAGCGGAGGACTCTCTAATCTAACCCTATAGAATATATGGTAAACCATAGGAAGCAGAGAACTCCCTGATCTCACCTATAATATAGTAGACTATAGGAAACAGAGGACTCCTTGACCTAACCCTACACAATATATAGTAAACTACAGAAAGCAAAGGACACACTGACCTAACCCTATAGAATATATATAAATATTTTTTATTATTTATAGGATGTGGGCGTGGCTGGTTAGGCCAGCATTGATTGCCCATCCCTAGTTGCCCTTCAAAAAGGTGGTGATGAGTTGCCTTCTTGGACCGTTGGGAGTCCTTGAGGTGTAGGTGCACCCACTGTGCTGATAGGGAGGAAGTTCCAGGATGTTGCCCCAACGACAGTGAAGGAATGACAATATATTTCCAAGTCAGGGTGGTGAGTAACTTGGAAGGGAACCTCCAGGTGGTGGGGTTCCCAGGTATCTGCTGCTCTTGTCCTTCTAGATGGTAGTGGTCGTGGGTTTGGAAGGTGCTGCCTAAGGAACTTTGGGGAGTTACTGCAGTGCATCTTGGAGATGGTACACACGGCTGCCACTGTTCGTCGGTGCTGGAGGGTTTGAATATTTGTGGAATGGGGAGCAATCAAGCTGGATGTTTAGTCCTGGATGGTCAAGCTTCTTGAGTGTTGTTGGAGCTGCACTCATCCAGGCAAGTGAAGAATATTCCATTACACCTGACTTGTACCTTGTAGATGGTGGACAGGCTTTGGGGGGGGGGGGGGGGGGGGGGGGGGGGGGTCAGGAGGTGAATTACTCGCAGTAGGACTCCGAGCATTTGACTTGCTCTGGTAGCCACAGTGTTAATATGGCTAGTCCAGTTCAATTTCTGATCAATGGTGACCCCTGGGTGTTGATTGTGGGGGATTCAGCGATGGTAATGCCACTGAATGTCAAGGGGCGATGGTTAGATTCTCTCTGGTAGGAGATGGTCATTGCCTGGCACTTGTGTGGCGTGAATGTAACTTGCCGCTTGTCAGCCCAAGCCTGGATATTGTCCAGGTCTTGCTGCATTTGGACGCGGACTGCCTCATTATCTGAGGAGTCGCGCATGGTGCTGAACATTGTGCAGTCATCTGTGAACATCCCCACTTCTGACCTTATGATGGAAGGAAGGTCATTGATGAAGCTGCTGAAGATGGTTGGGCCGAGGAAATTCCCTGAGGAACACCTGCAGTCATGTCCTGGAGCTGAGATGATTGACCTCCAACCACCACAACCATCTTCCTTTGTGCTAGGGATGACTCCAACCAGCCGAGATCTTTCCCCCCGATTCCCATTGACTCCAGTTTATCTCGGGCACTTTGATACAGTACTCGGTCTAATACTGCCTTGGTGTCAAGGGCAGCCACTCTTACCTCACCTCAGGTATTCAATATATAGTAAACTATAAGAAACAGAGAACCAATCTCACCCTACAGAAACTATAGAAATCAGAGGAATCCCTGTCCTAATCCTCTAGAATACGTACTAAACTATAGGAAGTAGAAGACTTCCTGACTTAATCATATATAATACATACAATTGGAAGGAGTGGACTCCTTGACCTCATCCTATGGAATATATATGAAACTATGGGAAGCAGAGGACTACTAGATGTCACCATAAATAATATACAATAAACTATATATTATAGTTATCTAACTCCCTGATCTCACCCTACATAATATATAGGAAGCTAAGGAACCCCCGGCCTAATTCTCTAGAATATATACAAAACTATAGGAAGCAGTGGGCGTGCTAACCGCACCTACAGAATATATAGTAAACGATAGGAAGCAGTGGACTCCCTGGCCTCACCTACAGTATACTAAACTATAGCTGGGGGCAGCACGGTGGCGCAGTGGTTAGCGCGGCTGCCTCACAGCACCGAGAACCCGGGTTCGATCCGGACCACAGTCCGTGTGGAGTTTGCACATTCTCCCCGTGTCTGCGTGGGTCTCACCCCCACAACCCAAAGATATGCAGGGTAGGTGGATTGGCCACGCTAAATTGCCCCTTAATTAGGTTTTTTTTTTGAATAAAATAAAACGATAGGAAGTAGCCGCCCTGGCCTAATCCTGTAGAACAAAGAATATGTAGCAAACTCTCGGCTGTAATGAGTTTGCTGCCCTGCTGTATTCAGCTTCTGTCTTACCTGGCAGAGGCGGATGTTGGTATACGGATGTGCATCTTCGTGCAGTTCTGCTTTAGACTGACGCTGCTCACCATGAACAACCAATAAAGGCTTTGTCCTGAAATTCAGCAATAGGAGTCAAGATTGATGAATTGGGTTTTTACTCTTCTACAGTTCCAGCCGTGGTTAAGTGGGTAATGTGCGGGCAGCACAGTGGTTGTGCCACCGTACTGCCCGCCTCACGGCACCGAGGTCCCAGGTTCGATCCCGGCTCTGGGTCACTGTCCGTGTGGAGTTTGCACATTCTCCCCGTGTCTGCGTGGGTTTCGCCCCCACAACCCAAAGATGTGCAGGTGGATTGGCCACGCTAAAATTGTCCCTCAATTGGAAAAAAATTAATTGGGTAATCTAAATTTTTTTTGAAAATGGGTAATGGGCTCTCGCCTCTGTATCAGCAGGCTGAGGGTTCAGGTCCGACCCCAGGGACTGGGTTGAAACTCCCAGGGCAGAACACGGGGGAGTGCTGCACGGTCAACGGTACTGTAGCCGACCCAAGATCCTCCCACGCGGATGATCACCGAATCTACGCCACTATTTCGAAGAAGATCTGGGGAACTCCCCCACAGCCAATACTCATCCCTCAACCAGCGCCGCAACAGACTGTCCGGTCATCATCTCCCTTGCAGTTTTTGGGAGCTTGCTGTGCATCAATTGGTGCGAGGTTTCACCAACACAACACTGCCCTTTCAACCCGAACCCCGCCATCTTAATGAGGGGACCAGGAGGTTAAAATAAAACAAAAAAGCTTCTATCGGTAAAAAGGAAGAGATTAGCAAAAACATAACTTCCTGAGGCAAAGACAACAGACTAACGTGGAAAAATGGAATGTGACGAGGAAACTCTGTCCCCAGAAGGGTTCAGCATTGATAAGGAGGAAGTGAAGGCTGACAAGGCACCGGGACCGAATGAGATGTATCCAAGATTATCGGAGGAAGTGAGATAGAAGTTGCAGGGGTGCTGGCTATAATCTTCCAGTCTTCCCTCGATTCAGGGGATGCGTCTGGGGCACGGAGAAATGCAAATGTTATTCCCTTGTTCAAAAACGTTTCGAAGGACAGCAGCAGTAATCACAGGTCAGTCACTTTAACATCAGTGGTGGGGAAGCTTCTAGAAACGATTATTCGGGATAGAATTAGGAGTCGCCTGGAAAAACGCCAGTTGATTAGCAAGAGCCAGCGTGGATTTCTAAAGGGGAAATCATGTTTCAGTAACGTGTTGGAGTTTGAGGAGGTGACAGAAAGGGCCGATGAGGGTAATGCTGTTGATGTGGTGTACATGGACTTTCAGAAGGTATTTGATACAGTGCCACACAACAGACTTGTCAGAAAAGTTATGGCTCATGGGGAAAAAGGGAGAGCAGCAACATGGATACAAAACTGGCTGAATAGGAAGCAGAGAGTAATGGTCAATGGATTTTTTTTGAGCTGGAGGAAGGTTTGTAGTGGAGTTCCCCAGGGGTCAGATTGGGACCCTTGCTTTTCCTGATACATATAAATAATCTAGATCTGTATGTGCAGGGGACAACATCAACGTTTGTGGATGATACAGAATTTAGGAGTATTGCAAACTGTGAGGACGACAGCGTCGAACTTTAAAAGGACGTAGACAAGTTGGTAGAGTGGGTAGATAGGTGGCAGATGAAGTTCAATGCGGAGAAGTGTGACGTGATGCATTTTGGTAGGAAGAATATGGAGAGACAATATAAAATAAGGGTTTAAATTCTCAAAGGGGGTGCAGGGTAAGAGGAGCCTGGATGTAGCGGCCAGCTGGGCCTAGGTGGGCAGCACAGAGGTTAGCACTTTTGCTTCACAGCGCCAGGGTCCTAAGTTCGATTCCCGGCTTGGGTCACTGTCTGTGCGGAGTCTGCACGTTCTCCCCCTGTCTGCGTGGGTTTCCTCCGGGTGCTCTGGTTTCTTCCCACAAGTCCCGAAAGACGTGCTTGTTAGGTGAATTAGACATTCTGAATTCTCCCTCCGTGTACCCGAACAGGCGCTGGAATGTGGCGACTACGGACACTTTTCACAGTAACTTCATTGCAGTGTTAATGTAAGCCTACTTGTGACACTAATAAAGATTATGATTATTATAGATGTGTATAGATCGTTGAAGGTGGCAGGACAGGTGCAGAGAGCAGTTAATAAAGCAAATAGTATTCTGAGCTTTATTAACAGGAGCACAGTGTACAAGAGCAAGGAGGTTATGCTGAACTTATACAAGATACGAGTTAGCCCTCAGCTGGAATATTGTGTACGGTTCTGGGCGCTACGCTATAGGAAGGATGTGAACACATTGGAGAGAGCGCAGAAGAGGTTTACAAGAATGGTTCCGGGGATGAGAAACTACCGTTCTGAGGATAGATTGGAGAGGTTGGGACTGTTCTCCTTGGAGAGAAGAAGGCTGAGAGGAGGTTTGATAGAGATGTTCAAAATCATGAAGGAGATGGACAGAGTAGACGGGGAGAAACTGTTCCCACTTGTAAAAGGATCGAGAACGAGAGAGCGCAGATTTAAAGTGATTTGCAAAAGAAGCAAACGTGATGTGAGAAAATTTCACACAGTGAGTGGTTTGGGTCTAGAATGCACGGCCTGGAAGCGTGGTGGAGGCAGGTTCAATCGAGGCGGTCAAGGGGGCATTAGATGATTATTTGAGAAGAAACAATGTTCAGGGGTACAGGGAAAAGGCAGGAGAATGGCGCCAAGTCTTGATGGGCGTTTGGAGAGTCGGTGCGGACATGATGGGCCAAATGGCCTCCTTCTGCGCTGTTAGAATTCTGTGATTCTGTGAGGTCAGGGACATGAATACTTTGAATGAACAGCAGCCGGGCTAGCTCAGTCGGTAGAGCATGAATTGAATACTTCGTATGTGTCTTCAGAAGACACAAAAATAATAGGGACCCAAGGTCTAGTGAGATTGATGAACTTCAAAAAGTGCTTAGTAAAAGAAACGGAATTGGAGAAATTAATGGGGTTACAAGCCTTCAAATCCCCTGCACCTCATGGCCCTCAGAGAGGATGTTACCCCTGGTGGGGGAATACAGGGGGCACAGTTCTAAAATAAGGAGAGTCCCATTGCTTCTGTCAGAGGGCGGTTAGCATTTGGAATTTCTCCCCCAGCGAGCAAGATGCTGGGTCACTGAATATCTTCAGGATGGAGTGAGTATTTTGATTGACAAGTCAAGGGTCGTGCAAGGCAGGCAGAAAAGTGGAGTTAAGGCCACAATCTTGTGAACGATGGAGCAGGTTCGACGGGCTGAATGGCCTAAGTCTGCTCCTGTTTCCCATGACCTTCTCGATCCATCGTGCTGTTCTAAAAGAGATGGCGGATGGGCAAGTTTTGATCTTTCCAAAAACCCTCGATTCTGGAACCATCCCAACAAATTAGTGAGTCACAAACATAACCCAACGACTGAACAAAGGACGGGGAGAGAAAATTGTCAGGGATGAGAGTCCAATAGACCAGTTAGCCCAAAGTCAATCACAGGCAACATGCTGGAAGTTTTATTAGGGATGCCAGGGCAGAGTATTTAGAAAGTTGCGATGTACATGTGGGAGCATCGGTTTGGTCTCCAATCTGCAATAATCACCGGTTTGCCCCGGGGAGGCTGGATGGGATTCGGAGATGGCAGAGAGCAGGGATTAAGAGGATGGGAGATCTGTTTATAGAGGGGAGCTTTCCCAACCTGAGGTCCACATGATCTGAGCATGACCAAAGCTTAGGGGATTCAGGCAGGGGTTTACGGATGTCATGTCCAAGGTGTTAAAAACAAGGGTGGCACCGAGGTGGCGATTTTCGGAGTGTCGGCGGAGGATCCGGGAATCTAGGAGGAGAAAGAGGCAGACGTTCTGGCCTTTGGTTCCCTGGTAGCCCGGAGATGGATACTATTAGCTCGGAGGGACTCAAAGCCCCCGAAGTCAGAGGCCTGGCTCACTGACATGGCTAGCTTTCTCTGTCTGGAGAAAATCGAGTTCGCCCTGAAAGGGTCAACGTCAGGGTTCGTCCGGAGGTGGCAGCTGTTCGTCGACTTCTTTGGAGAAAATTAACAGTCAGCAGAGACGGTTTGGACTAGTGTGTAAGAAAGCTGGGACCTGTGAGGGAGGAAGATGGCCTTTGCACTATGTTTATATTTGTATGTACACTGTTTCTTCTGTTATGGTTACAAAATCACAAATACCTCAATAAAATATTTTATAAAAAAAGTTGCAATGCGATTAGACAAAGTCAACATCGATTTGTGCAAGGGAAATCTGTTTGAAAAGTCCGTTAGCTGTTCTGAAGATGTAACAAGCAGAGTAAATAAGGGGGAAGGAGTAGATGTAGTGTATTTGGATTTTCAAAAAGGATTCGATAAGGTGCTGCACAATTAAATTAGATTTATGGGGATTCAGAAATATCGTGGTACAGACTGAGATTTGGTTAGTCGGCAGAAAACAAGACAGCAGAATTAAACAAAATCACTTTCAATTTGGCAGGCTGCAACTGGTGGGTTACCACTCGGACCAGTGCATGGGCCTTTAGAAGTTGGCCGATAATACCAAGTTAGGTGGGAAGGCAAACAGTGAGGAGGAGGTAAAGGGGATTGTAGAGAGACACACACAGAGACGTTGGGTGAGCGGGCAAGAAGATTGAAAGGTGAGAACGGAGAAATCTTGATTTATTTCGGGGGGACCTGGGTGTTCTTGTCCACCAATTACAGAACGTTGATGTACAGACAATTCAGAAAGCAAATGAAATGTTAGCCTTTGTTGCAAAAGGATTCGAATACAAGAGTAAAGAAGTTTTACTGCAAAAGTATCGGGCCTTGGCGAGGCCACTCCTGGAGTAGGTGAGAATTTTGTCTCCTTACCAAATTTGGATATATTTGCCTCAGAAGTACATTAGCTTCACTTGATTGATTTTGTGGGGATTTGCTATGAGGGGAGCTTGGGGGAGGGGGGGCTAGCTCAGGATATCCCAAAGGAATTTATAATGACTAAACATCAAGTGTAGTTGCAATATAGGAAATGCAGCAGCCAATTTGTGCACAGCAAGCTCCCGCAAACAGAAATGCGATTGTGAGCAGAAAATCTATTTTAGTGACGTTGATTGATAGATATTGGCCAGAACACTAGGGGTAACCACCCCTCCCTCCTCTTCTTTGGGATTATGCCATGACATCCACCCGAGGGGGCAGACTGGGCCTCGGTTTAACCTCTCCTCTCAAAGACAACATCTGTGACAGTGCAGCACTCCCTCAGCACTGTCCTGCAGTGCTACAATGCTGTGTACGCAAGGCAATCAAGGTGCCCAGCCTTAAGCAGATCTGGGTGGTAAAAGATCATGTACCACAACAAAACCTTGTGCCTTGGCAACGCTTAGCAAGCTCGGCATAGCAGACAAGACGATCGGGATGTGTGCAAGGGTGGCAGGTGGGCTCCATGGACCCTGGTTCAGTATTTTATGGGCAGTGGCGCGATTGGCACAGTCACGGTTAACCGGGTAAAAGCACGCGGACTCTGCAATCTTCACGCTTTCCGTCACCTCAACGGAGGGGCGATTGAGACTCACCTGAATTCTTCCGGGTATTGCTTCACCAACCAAGGAATATCAATGCAGTAATTGAACTGGAAGGGAAAAACATTCATTCATGGTCTTATTTCTTTAAACAGCAAAACAGCCCTCCCACAAAGTAGCAGCCCTATGTCAAGAGGCATGTCTGGTTTCGAAATACAGCCTGACAAAATGAAAGATATACCTCTAAACCATTCTAATAAACAAAAGATTAATGGTCTGACTAGTGAATTTAAAATAAAAATCAGTAGGCGGCACGGCGGCGCAGTGGTTAGCACTGCTGCCTCACGGCGCCGAGGACCCGGGTTCGATCCCGGCTCTGGGTCACTGTCCGTGTGGAGTTTGCACGTTCTCCCTGTGTCTGCGTGGGTTTCACCCCCACAACCCAAAGATGTGCAGGGTAGATGGATTGGCCATGCTAAAGTGCCCCTTAATTGGAAAACAAAATTGGGTACGCTAACTTTATTTTTTTTTAAATAATAAAATAAATATAATTCTCAGAAGGTGGGCGTGGTGGCTAGGACAGCGTTTGTTGCCCATCTCTAATTGACCTTGAGAAGGTGGTGGTGTGCCGCCTTCTTGAGCCGCAGCGCTGCCTATGTAGGTACACCCACAGTGCTGTTAGGGAGGGGGAATCCTGGACTTTGACCCAGTGACAGTGAAGAAATGGCGATAATGTTCCAGGTCAGGGCGATGTGCAGCTTGGGGGGGGAACATGCGGGGTGGGGGCGTCCCTATCTGCCTTGTGTCCTCATTCTTCTCAATGATGGAGGCCACAAGCTTGGGAGGTCACTTTAGGAACCAACTCGGCGGCTGTTGGAGAGGGAAGAGGCATGAGGATTAATGTAAAGCTCAGGCGCGTTAAGTCCTGAAGAGCATCCCATCAAAGGGAACCTTCAGAGCTCGGGGAAGATACTGGATAGGTTGGAGCCATTCAGCATTTCGAAGACCGCCTACTAAACCTCCCCTTAGCGCAGTGGTTAACACTGCTGCCTCATGAAAATGAAAAATGAAATGAAAATCGCTTATCGTCACGAGTAGGCTTCAATGAAGTTACTGTGAAAAGCCCCTAGTCGCCACATTCCGGCGCCTGTCCGGGGAGGCTGGTACGGGAATCGAACCGTGCTGCTGGCCTGCTTGGTCTGCTTTATAAGCCAGCGATTTAGCCTTGTGAGCTAAACCAGCCCCAAACCTCATGGTGCTGAGGACCCGGGTTCGATCCCCGCCCCGGGTCACTGTCCGTGTGGAGTTTACACATTCTCCCCGTGCTTGCATGGGTGTCACCCCCACAACCCAAAGATGTGCAGGTTAGGTGGACTGGCCACGATAAATTGCCCCTTAATTGGAAAAAAAAATGAATTGGGTACTCTAAATTTATTTTTTAAATAATAAAATTTTAAAAACCTCCCCTTAATCTGCTCGGATGTAACGCAAACAATCCCGGCGTCTTTTCCCAGATTGTGTGTGACCTCAGTCTGACCCCACGTTGCGAGGCAAACACCCGACAGGAGTCTTCTCACCTGAGCTGAAGCTTTGATTGTCCCAAAGAGAGGAGATAAAATATCTGCAAGGGTTCGAGAAGAAAAAAAAAGAGAGATTGGCGTCATTGACGTGTTTTTCCCATGAGCTGGGGCAGGCAATTAAACAGGCCACAGGGAAATGGAATGAAATAAAGACATATTTAGGAAGTTCTGCAAAAATGGGCTGAATTGCCTCCTTCTGTGTCGTAACGATGGTAAAACTGACGATTCATATTTACTGATCAATGCCCTGGAAATATAATTATTAAGATTACAATTTTCAGGAGCAATTACATTGTTTTCTGAAACCCAGGATGAACACCTCGGTTAAATCGGGAATGTGGACCTGGGCCAAGAACATGGCAACATGTGTCCGTTTTTAAAATAAATTTCGACTAGCCAATTAAAGGGCAATTTAGCGTGGTCAATCCACCTACCCTGCACATTTTTGGGTTGTGGGGGGTGAGACCCACGCAGACACGGGGAGAATGTGCAAACTCCACACGGACAGTGACCCTGGGCCGGGATCGAACCCGGGTCCTCGGCGCCGTGAGGCAGCAATGCTAACCACTACGCCACCGTGCTGCCCGCAAGATGTGTCCTCAAAAGTTAACTACCCCCTTCTTCCCCCCCGAGCCGTTCCAATTTAGTCACAGAGGACAACCTGGGTCTCGGTCACTATAAATAATTATCGCTTATTGTCACACGTAGGCTTCAATTAAGTTTTTTTTTATAAATTTAGATTACCCAATTATTTTTTCCAATTAAGGGGCAATTTAGCGTGGCCAATCCACCTACTCTGCACATTTTTGGGTTGTGGGGGCGAAACCCACGCAGGCATGGGGAGAATGTGCAAACTCCACACGGACAGTGACCCAGAGCCGGGATCGAACCTGGGACCTCAGCGCTGTGAGGCAATTGTGCTAACCACTAGGCCACCGTGCTGCCCGGCTTCAATTAAGTTAATGTGAAAAGTCCCCAATCACCACATTCCGGCGCATGTTCGGGGGGGCTGGTATGTGAATTGAACACACGCTGCTGGCCTTGTTCTGCACCACAAGCCAGCTGTTTAGGCCATTGTGCTAAATCAGCCCCTTGTAGCACTCCCTCAGTACTGCCCCTCTGACAGTGCGGCACTCCCTCAGTACTGACCCTCTGACAGTGCGGCACTCCCTCAGTACTGACTCAGTACTGACCCTCTGACAGTTCAGCACTCCCTCAGTACTGACCCTCTGACAGTTCAGCACTCCCTCAGTACTGACCCTCTGACAGTGCAGCACTCCCTCAGTACTGACCCTCTGACAGTGCAGCGCTCCCTCAGTACTGACCCTCTGACAGTTCA
Source organism: Scyliorhinus canicula (assembly GCF_902713615.1). Lineage (NCBI taxonomy): Eukaryota > Metazoa > Chordata > Chondrichthyes > Carcharhiniformes > Scyliorhinidae > Scyliorhinus > Scyliorhinus canicula. Next base: position 9,663,644 of record NC_052147.1, read on the forward strand.
GCACTCCCTCAGTACTGACCCTCTAACAGTGCAGCACTCCCTCAGTACTGACCCTCTGACAGTGCAGCACTCCCTCAGTACTGACCCTCTGACAGTGCAGCACTCCCTCAGTACTGACGCTCTGACAGTGCAGCACTCCCTCAGTACTGACCCTCTGACAGTGCAGCACTCCCTCAGTACTGACTATCTGACAGTGCTGCACTCCCACAGTACTGACCCTCTGACAGTGCGGCACTCCCTCAGTACTGACCCTCTGACAGTGCAGCACTCCCTCAGTACTGACTATCTGACAGTGCTGCACTCCCTCAGTACTGACCCTCTGACAGTGCAGCACTCCCTCAGTACTGACTATCTGACAGTGCTGCACTCCCACAGTACTGACCCTCTGACAGTGCGGCACTCCCTCAGTACTGACCCTCTGACAGTGCAGCACTCCCTCAGTACTGACTATCTGACAGTGCTGCACTCCCTCAGTACTGACCCTCTGACAGTGCGGCACTCCCTCAGTACTGACCCTCTGACAGTGCAGCACTCCCTCAGTACTGACCCTCTGACAGTGCGGCACTCCCTCAGTACTGACCCTCTGACAGTGCGGTACTCCCTCAGTACTGACCCTCTGACAGTGCAGCATTCCCTCAGTACTGAGCACAAAATCATGTGACTCTGGGGGAAGGGGAGTGTCTCCTATTGAGCCACGGCTGAAAACCAAACAGAGTAATGTCAATCATTGATACGCCTCAGGACTACACGATGGTGGCTGTCAGCATGTGCTGGGGCACGTTGGGGAAAATCACCTCTCCTGTCGCCCCTCAGTCAAACTGACTACTCCTCGATGCTGATATGTCGCAGCTGATGGAACCGGAGAGCAGCAAAAACGGAGGAGGTATTGACAAAATTGGGGATCTAAATTCAGACATTTCTTTGTTCCTCTGTGACTCTCAGCTGGACACCGGGATGGGAGCGTGACCCTGAGCCGGACACTGGGATGGGAGTGTGACCCTCAGCTGGACACCGGGATGGGAGTGTGACCCCCGGCTGGACACTGGGATGGGAGCCTGACCCTGAGCCGGACACCGGGATGGGAGTGTGACCCAGAGCTGGACATTGGGATGGGAGTGTGACCCTGAGCTGGACACTGGGATGGGAATGTGACCCTGAGCTGGACATTGGGATGGGAGTGTGACCCTGAGCCGGACACCGGGATGGGAGTGTGACCCTGAGCCAGACACCGGGATGGGAGTGTGACCCTGAGCCGGACACTGGGATGGGAGTGTGACCCTGAGCCGGACACTGGGATGGGAGTGTGACCCTGAGCCGGACACCGGGATGGGAGTGTGACCCTCAGCTGGACACCGGGATGGGAGCCTGACCCTGAGCCGGACACCGGGATGGGAGTGTGACCCTGAGCTGGACACCGGGATGGGAGCCTGACCCTGAGCTGGACACCGGGATGGGAGTGTGACCCTGAGCCGGACAGCGGGATGGGAGCCTGACCCTCAGCCGGACACTGGGATGGGAGTGTGACCCTGAGCTGGACACTGGGATGGGAGCCTGACCCTGAGCCGGACACCGGGATGGGAGCCTGACCCTGAGCTGGACACTGGGATGGGAGCGTGACCCTGAGCTGGACATTGGGATGGGAGCGTGACCCTCAGCTGGACACCGGGATGGGAGCCTGACTCTCAGCTGGACACTGGGATGGGAGTGTGACCCTCAGCTGGACACTGGGATGGGAGCCTGACCCTCAGCTGGACACCGGGATGGGAGCCTGACCCTCAGCCGGACACCGGGATGGGAGTGTGACCCTGAGCTGGACACTGGGATGGGAGTGTGACCCTGAGCTGGACACCGGGATGGGAGCATCCCCCTCAGCTGGACACCGGGATGGGAGTGTGACCCTGAGCTGGACACCGGGATGGGAGCCTGACCCTCAGCCGGACACCGGGATGGGAGTGTGACCCTGAGCCGGACACTGGGATGGGAGTGTGACCCTCAGCTGGACACTGGGATGGGAGCGTGACCCTGAGCTGGACACTGGGATGGGAGTGTGACCCTGAGCCGGACACTGGGATGGGAGTGTGACCCTGAGCCGGACACTGGGATGGGAGTGTGACCCTGAGCCGGACACCGGGATGGGAGTGTGACCCTGAGCCGGACACTGGGATGGGAGCCTGAGCCGGACACTGGGATGGGAGCCTGACCCTGAGCCGGACACTGGGATGGGAGTGTGACCCTGAGCCGGACACTGGGATGGGAGTGTGACCCTGAGCCGGACACTGGGATGGGAGTGTGACCCTCAGCTGGACACCGGGATGGGAGCGTGACCCTGAGCTGGACACCGGGATGGGAGCCTGACCCTGAGCCGGACACTGGGATGGGAGTGTGACCCTGAGCTGGACACTGGGATGGGAGTGTGACCCTCAGCTGGACACTGGGATGGGAGCCTGAGCCGGACACTGGGATGGGAGTGTGACCCTGAGCTGGACACTGGGATGGGAGTGTGACCCTGAGCTGGACACTGGGATGGGAGTGTGACCCTCAGCTGGACACCGGGATGGGAGCCTGACCCTGAGCCGGACACCGGGATGGGAGCCTGAGCCGGACACTGGGATGGGAGCCTGACCCTCAGCCGGACACCGGGATGGGAGTGTGACCCTCAGCTGGACACTGGGATGGGAGCCTGACCCTCAGCCGGACATTGGGATGGGAGTGTGACCCTGAGCCGGACACTGGGATGGGAGTGTGACCCTCAGCCGGACACCGGGATGGGAGTGTGACCCTCAGCTGGACACTGGGATGGGAGCGTGACCCTCAGCCGGACATTGGGATGGGAGCGTGACCCTGAGCTGGACACTGGGATGGGAGCGTGACCCTCAGCCGGACATTGGGATGGGAGCGTGACCCTCAGCCGGACATTGGGATGGGAGCCTGACCCTGAGCCGGACACCGGGATGGGAGCCTGACCCTGAGCCGGACACTGGGATGGGAGTGTGACCCTGAGCCGGACACCGGGATGGGAGCCTGACCCTCAGCTGGACACCGGGATGGGAGTGTGACCCTGAGCTGGACACTGGGATGGGAGTGTGACCCTGAGCCGGACACTGGGATGGGAGTGTGACCCTCAGCCGGACACCGGGATGGGAGTGTGACCCTGAGCCGGACACTGGGATGGGAGTGTGACCCTCAGCTGGACACTGGGATGGGAGTGTGACCCTGAGCTGGACACTGGGATGGGAGTGTGACCCTCAGCTGGACACCGGGATGGGAGTGTGACCCTGAGCTGGACACCGGGATGGGAGCCTGACCCTGAGCCGGACACCGGGATGGGAGTGTGACCCAGAGCCGGACACCGGGATGGGAGTGTGACCCACAGCTGGACACCGGGATGGGAGCCTGACCCTCAGCCGGACACTGGGATGGGAGTGTGACCCTGAGCTGGACACTGGGATGGGAGTGTGACCCTGAGCCGGACACCGGGATGGGAGTGTGACCCTGAGCCGGACATTGGGATGGGAGCCTGACCCTGAGCTGGACACCGGGATGGGAGTGTGACCCTGAGCCGGACACTGGGATGGGAGTGTGACCCTGAGCCGGACATTGGGATGGGAGCCTGACCCTGAGCTGGACACCGGGATGGGAGTGTGACCCTGAGCCGGACACTGGGATGGGAGCCTGACCCTCAGCCGGACACCGGGATGGGAGTGTGACCCTCAGCTGGACACCGGGATGGGAGCATCCCCCTCAGCTGGACACCGGGATGGGGGCCTGACCCTGAGCCGGACAGTGGGATGGGAGTGTGACCCTCAGTTGGACACTGGGATGGGAGCCTGACCCTCAGTTGGACACTGGGATGGGAGCCTGACCCTCAGCTGGACACTGGGATGGGAGCGTGACCCCCGGCTGGACACTGGGATGGGAGTGTGACCCCCGGCTGGACACTGGGATGGGAGCCTGACCCTGAGCCGGACACTGGGATGGGAGTGTGACCCTGAGCCGGACACTGGGATGGGAGTGTGACCCAGAGCCGGACACTGGGATGGGAGCCTGACCCTGAGCCGGACACTGGGATGGGAGTGTGACCCAGAGCCGGACACTGGGATGGGAGTGTGACCCTCAGCTGGACACCGGGATGGGAGCGTGACCCTGAGCCGGACACTGGGATGGGAGTGTGACCCTCAGCTGGACACTGGGATGGGAGTGTGACCCCCGGCTGGACACCGGGATGGGAGTGTGACCCTGAGCCGGACACTGGGATGGGAGCCTGACCCTCAGCTGGACACTGGGATGGGAGTGTGACCCTGAGCCGGACACTGGGATGGGAGTGTGACCCTCAGCTGGACATTGGGATGGGAGTGTGACCCTGAGCTGGACACCGGGATGGGAGTGTGACCCTGAGCCGGACACTGGGATGGGAGTGTGACCCTGAGCTGGACACTGGGATGGGAGTGTGACCCTGAGCCGGACACTGGGATGGGAGCCTGACCCTCAGCCGGACACCGGGATGGGAGTGTGACCCTCAGCTGGACACCGGGATGGGAGCATCCCCCTCAGCTGGACACCGGGATGGGGGCCTGACCCTGAGCCGGACAGTGGGATGGGAGTGTGACCCTGAGCCGGACACTGGGATGGGAGTGTGACCCTCAGCTGGACATTGGGATGGGAGTGTGACCCTGAGCTGGACACCGGGATGGGAGTGTGACCCTGAGCCGGACACTGGGATGGGAGTGTGACCCAGAGCCGGACACTGGGATGGGAGTGTGACCCTGAGCCGGACACCGGGATGGGAGTGTGACCCAGAGCCGGACATTGGGATGGGAGTGTGACCCTGAGCCGGACACTGGGATGGGAGTGTGACCCTGAGCCGGACATTGGGATGGGAGTGTGACCCTGAGCCGGACACTGGGATGGGAGTGTGACCCAGAGCCGGACAGTGGGATGGGAGTGTGACCCTCAGTTGGACACTGGGATGAGAGTGTGACCCTCAGCCGGACACCGGGATGGGAGCCTGACCCTCAGCCGGACACCGGGATGGGAGCGTGACCCTCAGCCGGACACTGGGATGGGAGCCTGACCCTCAGCCGGACACCGGGATGGGAGCCTGACCCTCAGCCGGACACCGGGATGGGAGCCTGACCCTCAGCTGGCTGCACATTGATACATCCCTGACTCTGATCCCAAAACCACTCCGAGGTGCCTGCGAACACCTTACCTTTTATGTGAAGTGCTCCGCAGTTGTCTTTGCTTGGGATTCCAGAGACTTTGGTCAGGTAAAAACTGAAGCGCTTGGCCTTTTCCAGCACGTCCCACGTGTCTAAGGTGTCACCAGCCCTCTCCGATTTGGATGGCCAGGTAGTTACTGAGCTCACCGAGGGACAGCGATAGTCCGTCCCTTCCAGCCGCTGTTTCTTCGGCCTCGGAGCTGGGCCCCCCTGGTCAGCCGGCTCCACCTTGACCAGCCGCACTTCAGCCTTGTCGTCAGGCTCCTCCTCGCTGCTGGAGACCCCCCAGCCCGATTCGGATGACGGTCTTAACCTCTTAAGAGCAGGGGAGGGCTGCCTGCTGAGGTCAGACGTTTCAGTTTTGACAGGGTTTGTGGCACATTTCTCCATCATCTTCCCAGCCCCGGATGCACGAGGGCTCGGTGAACATTTCCTGGAATGATCGGGTCCTGAAGGTCGATCAGTGGTGGAAACAGCATTCGCATGGCCAGAGCTCACAGCCTCAAACTCTCCTTCATCGACCACAGTCTCGTCCGAATCGGACACCCAGTCTTTCCTGGCAGGCTGTGGAAGTGGGCACGGTCTGTCTGCCCTTCGAGTAGGTTCAGCGTCTTCCTCATCGCTGCTCGACACTGTCCATCTCCCGTGCTGACTCTGAACTTTGCTCACTCCTCCGGACATGGCTTCTGGCAGGGGGAGGGGGGAAATAAAAACGTTAATTTACATAGTATCCTTGCTGGCCTTGGTTTGTCCTGAAACTGTTTTCAGCCAACCAATGACGCACTTTTGAAAAATAGTTACAGCTGGAATATAGGAAATGTGGCAGTCAACATGCGCAGAGCAAGATCCCACAAACGACAATGGCCAAATCACCTGGCGGTTGAGGGGTAAATTTTGACCCTGGACACATGGAGGACAACTCCGCGGGCCTTCCTGAAATAACTGATCAAAATAATGAAACAGAGATTCAGTTTCCACGGCAGTTCCTTCAGTTTTATTGGAACTCGGATTTGATTATACCCTCGGTGAAGCCTAACGGGGGGGGGGGGGGGGGGGGGGGTGGGGGGGGGGGGGGGTGGGGGGAGGTATGGAGGGTACACTTGTGCTACCAATTTCTGTCCAGTTACACCAGACATCAGATAGCCACGCCACGATAGCTCCAATTCAAATAACCAGTCGACAGTTTAAACAACCTTCTGGCGGGTAAAATTATTTTATTCCATGGCAATTTGCCCATCCCAAAATCATCCTTAAACTGAGCGACTCGCGAGACCATTTCAGAGGGCAGTTACAAGTCAACCATATTGCTGGGGCTCGAGGAGTCGCACGTCGGCCAGACCGGGTAAGGACAGCAGATTTCCTTCCCTAAGGAGTTAGACTAGTTTAATAAAAATTTTAATTCCACAAGCTGATGTGGGACCCATGCCTCCAGAATCTTTTGATTACAGGTCCGGTGACATGACCACTCTGCCACCATTGCCTTGTGCCCTGTCATTTACCAACCAGTTGGCAGAGTAAGATGGGACTCTTCCAAAACCATCAACAACAGCCCTGAGGGACTGCAAATCAACATCCAACTCAATCTCTGGATAAACCTCTCTTACCTTCTCTCTGTGTCCCTCTCTCTGCCGGAAAGAAAACAATCATCACTGGGCAACTGTCAGGCCCTGGCTGACCAGTCTATTCACTGCCATGAATTGCTCAGGGAGCCAACAGCAAGAAGCAGTGACACCTTCCGAAAGGGCGACCTGCTCTTTTGTAGGGCTTCAGCTTGGGAGGGCACACGGGACGATTGCCCTTGGCAGCGCCCCTCAGTCCGGTGCCCCAGTCTGAACCAAGACAAAAGCACTTCGGCGCTGGGTAGCATGTTGCAAACGAGAGAGAGAGAGAAAAATAAATGGGTGGGAGGGGGACGGTACACGGCCCGGGGCAAGAATGGAGAAAGGGCCATTGTGAATACAGAATGCTGCATGTTGAATTGTATTTATTTGACCGGATGCTGCTACCGTCGCCCACCTTGAATGAAACTGTATCTAATCTGCGGCCGCTTGACACAATGTAGCCCAGCCGCTTTGGAATGCGGCCGGGGAAGATTTGTAACGCGCGACCCGAGTGCACGAGCCCCCTTCAGAACGCGGCCCGGGAGCACGAGCCCGCTTTGGAACGCGGCCCGGGAGCACGAGCCCGATTTGGAACGCGGCCCGGGAGCACGAGCACGAGCCCGCTTTGGAACGCGGCCCGGGAGCACGAGCCCGCTTTGGAACGCGGCCCGGGAGCACGAGCCCGCTTTAGAACGCGGCCCGGGAGCACGAGCCCGCTTTAGAACGCGGCCCGGGAGCACGAGCCCGCTTTGGAACGCGGCCCGGGAGCACGAGCCCGCTTTGGAACGCGGCCCGGGAGCACGAGCCCGCTTTAGAACGCGGCCCGGGAGCACGAGCACGAGCCCGCTTTGGAACGCGGCCCGGGAGCACGAGCCCGCTTTGGAACGCGGCCCGGGAGCACGAGCCCGATTTGGAACGCGGCCCGGGAGCACGAGCACGAGCCCGCTTTGGAACGCGGCCCGGGAGCACGAGCCCGCTTTGGAACGCGGCCCGGGAGCACGAGCCCGCTTTGGAACGCGGCCCGGGAGCACGAGCCCGCTTTAGAACGCGGCCTGGGAGCACGAGCCCGCTTTAGAACGCGGCCCAGGGGATTTGGAACGCGGCCTGAGCGCACGAGCCCGCATTCCTTCCCGCCGGGTCCTATTGCCCATCTACAATCCACGATACACTCATCCTGTCAGCAACCTTAAAACTAATTAGCGTTCAGAATCCCGGCTTCTCTCATTGGAACCAAAGAAAAAATGCTGGGAAATCTCAGCCGGTCTGGCAGCATCTGCAGCGAGAGAAAAGTGCTAACGTTTCGAGTCCAGATGACCCTTTGTCAAAGCCTTTTTTCTCTCGTTGCAAATCTGACTCTTCGAATTTGCTTTAAAAGAAACGACTATTTTGCTCTCACTGGCTCTGGGAAACTCCAGCCTGTGGCTCAGTTGGTGGCATTGGGCTGGTGTTTGCCAACTCTCCAGGATTGGCCTGGAGTTTTCAGGAATTGGAAGATCAATTTGTATATCTCTGCTCTGTGGAACTCCGGAGAAAAGAACATCGGGACATTTTAAAATGGTTGTTTCTTTTTGTCATTTTCTTCCAACATTTTCTCTTGCAGTAAAGCTGGTGCACAGGGCGCACCGTCCCATTACGAGAATGAGCGGGTTCTTCCCAGAGGGGGAGGACGTGTGAACGGTGCCAAGGAGGCCTGGCTAACCACACCCACGTGTTCATCCATTCAGAAGGAGGAGAGGGGATCTAGCCGAATACTTAAAATGCTAAAAGGGATTGATAAAGTAAACGTAGACCAAATGTTCCCCCTTGTAGGGCAATCTTGAACGGGAAGTCATGGATATCATAGAATTTACAGTACAGAGGAGGCCATTCGGCCCATCGAGTCTGCACCGGCTCCTGGAAAGAGCATCCTATTTAAGCCCACACCTCCACCCTACTCCTGCAAACCCACCTATCCTAAAAGCAATTTAACTTCATCAAACCACCTAACCTGCACATCTTTGGACTGAGGAGGAAACCGGAGCTCCCGGAGGAAACCCACGCAGGCACGGGGAGAACGCGCAGACTCCGCACATACAGTGACCCAAGCCGGGTATCGAACCTGAGACCCTGGAGCTGTGAAGCAACTGTGCTAACCACTGTGCTACCATGCCGCCCCATATAGGTTAAGAGGTGGTAGGTTTAGAACTGAGATGAGCAGGAACTACTTCTCACAGAGGGTGGTGAGTTTGTGGAACTCGCTGCCCCATAGTGCGGTGGAATCTGAGACATTAAATGGTTTCAAAGAGGAGATAAATATATTTCTGCTTTAAATAACGGGTTAAAGGGATATAGGGAATAGTTAGGGAGGTGGATTTGAGACCAGGAAGAGATCAGCCATGATCTGATTGAATGGCGGAGCAGGCTCAAAGAGCCGAATTGCCCACTTCTACTCCTAATTATTACGTTCCTAAGTTCTGGGGTGCACTCTGACAGTGCAGCACTCCCTCAGTACTGACCCTCTGACAGTGCAGAACTCCCTCAGTACTGACCCTCTGACAGTGCAGCACTCCCTCAGTACTGACCCTCTGACAGTGCAGCACTCCCTCAGTACTGACCCTCTGACAGTGCAGCACTCCCTCAGTACTGACCCTCTGACAGTGCAGCACTCCCTCAGTACTGACCCTCTGACAGTGCAGCACTCCCTCAGTACTGACGCCCTGACAGTGCGGCACTCCCTCAGTACTGACCCTCTGACAGTGCAGCACTCCCTCAGTACTGACCCTCTGACAATGCAGCACCCCCTCAGTACTGACCCTCTGACAGTGCAGCACTCCCTCAGTACTGACCCTCTGACAGTGCAGCACTCCCTCAGTACAGACCCTCTGACAGTGCAGCACTCCCTCAGTACTGACCCTCTGACAGTGCAGCACTCCCTCAGTACTGACGCCCTGACAGTGCGGCACTCCCTCAGTACTGACCCTCTGACAGTGCAACACTCCCTCAGTACTGACCCTCTGACAATGCAGCACCCCCTCAGTACTGACCCTCTGACAGTGCAGCACTCCCTCAGTACTGATCCTCTGACAGTGCAGCGCTCCCTCAGTACTGACCCTCTGACAGTGCAGCACTCCCTCAGTACTGACCCTCTGACAGTGCAGCACCCCCTCAGTACTGACCCTCTGACAATGCAGCACTCCCTCAGTACTGACCCTCTGACAGTGAGGCACTCCCTCAGTACTGACCCTCTGACAGTGCGGCACTCCCTCAGTACTGACCCTCTGACAGTGCAGCGCTCCCGAAGTACTGACCCTCTGACAGTGCAGCACTCCCTCAGTACTGATTCTCTGACAGTGCGGCACTCCCTCAATACTGACCCTCTGACAGTGCGGCACACCCTCAGTACTGACCCTCTGACGGTGCAGCACTCCCTCAGTACTGACCCTCTGACAGTGCGGCACTCCCTCAGTACTGACCCTCTGACAGTGCGGCACTCCCTCAGTACTGACCCTCTGACAGTGCAGCACTCCCTCAGTACTGACCCTCTGACAGTGCAGCACTCCCTCAGTACTGACCCTCTGACAGTGCAGCGCTCCCTCAGTACTGACCCTCTGACAGTGCTGCACTCCCTCAGTATTGACCCTCTGACAATGCAGCACTCCCTCAGTACTGACCCTCTGACAGTGCAGCACTCCCTCAGTACTGACCCTCTGACAGAGCAGCACTCCCTCAGTACTGACCCTCTGACAGTGCGGCACTCCCTCAGTACTGACCCTCTGACAGTGCGGCACTCCCTCAGTACTGACCCTCTGACAGTGCTGCACTCCCTCAGTACTGACCCTCTGACAGTGCAGCACTCCCTCAGTACTGACCCCCTGACAGTGCAGCACTCCCTCAGTACTGACCCTCTGACAGTGCAGCACTCCCTCAGTACTGACCCTCTGACAGTGCAGCACTCCCTCAGTACTGACCCTCTGACAGTGCAGCGCTCCCTCAGTACTGACCCTCTGACAGTGCGGCACTCCCTCAGTACTGACCCTCTGACAGTGCAGCACTCCCTCAGTACTGACCCTCTGACAGCGCGGCACTCCCTCAGTACTGACCCTCTGACAGCGCAGCACTCCCTCAGTACTGACCATCTGACAGTGCAGCACTCCCTCAGTACTGACCCTCTGACAGTGCAGCACTCCCTCAGTACTGACCCTCTGACAGTGCAGCGCTCCCTCAGTACTGACCCTCTGACAGTGCGGCACTCCCTCAGTACTGACCCTCTGACAGTGCAGCACTCCCTCAGTACTGACCCTCTGACAGTGCAGCACTCCCTCAGTACTGACCATCTGACAGTGCAGCACTCCCTCAGTACTGACCCTCTGACAGTGCAGCGCTCCCTCAGTACTGACCCTCTGACAGTGCGGCACGCCCTCAGTACTGACCCTCTGACAGTGCAGCACTCCCTCAGTATTGACCCTCTGACAGTGCGGCACTCCCTCAGTACTGACCCTCTGACTGTGCAGCACTCCCTCAGTACTGACCCTCTGACAGTGCTGCACTCCCTCAGTACGGACCCTCTGACAGTGCAGCACTCCCTCAGTACTGACCATCTGACAGTGCAGCACTCCCTCAGTACTGACCCTCTGACAGTGTAGCGCTCCCTCAGTACTGACCCTCTGACAGTGCAGCACTCCCTCAGTACTGCCCCTCTGACAGTGCAGCACTCCCTCAGTACTGACCCTCTGACAGTGCGGCACTCCCTCAGTACTGACCCTCAGTGTTTGGTGTTACTCTCTCTCACTCTGTGTCTGGAGTGATACCAGAACCCACAGCTTGTGACTCGGATGTGTTCCACCAACTGCTCACACTAAAACAGGTCAATTTAAACTTTTATTCGCTCAATATAATTCTGATATCTTATTATGCTGATAAAACATCACTGGACAGCGAGGCATCAATATTTTGGCCTCAGAATAGCTTTTTTAATTAAATGAAAATTGCTTATTGTCACAAGTAGGCTTCAATGAAGTTACTGTGAAAAGCCCCTAGTCGCCAAATTCCAGCGCCTGTTCAGGGAGGCTGGTACGGGAATTGAACCGTGCTGCTGCCCTGCCATGGTCTGCTCTCAAAGCCAGCGATTTAGCCCAGCGTGCTAAACAGCCCCAGAGTTTATGTGTTTTAAATTGGGAAGGAAGTCGATAAAAAGAATAAATTTATGTGATTGAAACAACTTGGACCAGTCAGTGCAAACTCTGGTGAGAATTGCCAGTCACTGGAGAAAACAAGTTTCAAGTACTTTCTGCCGGCAGATTACACCTACCCTGCGCCTTTAAGAACAGGACAATCCCTTTAAGAGCGACAGCCAATCACTGCCACTGATGAAAGGGAGTGGAAGTAATTGTAATCCAGTCAGAAATGGGATTGCTGTTGCGCGGAAGTTACAAAAAAACAGCAGCTTCAAACTGAGAGCGAGTAACGGAGCTGGAGTAACAGTGAGAGAGAGAGAAAAAAACAGTGTGTGAGAAAGAGAGAGTAACAGTGTGAGAGAGTAACAGTGTGTCTGTGTGAGAGAGTAACAGTGTGAGAGAGTAACAGTGTGTCTGTGTGAGAGAGTAACAGTGTCTGTGTGAGAGAGTAACAGTGTGAGAGAGTAACAGTGTGAGAGAGTAACAGTGTCTGTGTGAGAGAGTAACAGTGTGAGAGAGTAACAGTGTGTCTGTGTGAGAGAGTAACAGTGTGAGAGAGTAACAGTGTCTGTGTGAGAGAGTAACAGTGTGAGAGAGTAACAGTGTGTCTGTGTGAGAGAGTAACAGTGTCTGTGTGAGAGAGTAACAGTGTGAGAGAGTAACAGTGTGTCTGTGTGAGAGAGTAACAGTGTGACAGTGTCTGTGTGAGAGAGTAACAGTGTGTCTGTGTGAGAGAGTAACAGTGTGTCTGTGTGAGAGAGTAACAGTCTGTCTGTGTGAGAGAGTAACAGTCTGTCTGTGTGAGAGAGTAACAGTGTGAGAGAGTAACAGTATGTCTGTGTGAGTGAGGGCAACAGCCAGTGATCTGATACGTTGTACTTGCAATGAGGGCAACAGTGTGAATGAGGTTAACATTGAGGATGAGTGGGAGTAACAGTGAAGGTCAGTGAGGGCAAGGAGGCAGTGAGATTGTGGTGTGGGGTCAGTAGGAGAGACAGGAAGAATTAAGTCAATCCAAGCTGCCTGCCAGGCCACTGGCTGGACATTCAATCATGTACCAAGCACATAGTTGCATTGTTGGTGAAGAGAGGATTGCCACTGACTCGGACAAGAGCCACTTTGTTACGGTAGGTAATAAAGCGAGAAATCATTTCATTGTTACTGCCAGGACCCCCTCCCATGCTTCCTCCAAGGCAATAATGGTACCCCCTGGGTGGAGAGAGCTGACTTTGGTCAATTACTCTGGTTATTGCTCTGTTAAAGTTGAAGGATTTTAAATGTAGAAATTCTCTACTTTTAAATTTATTGTAGTGATTGTGCCTTCCAGCAAAGCAAGCTTATAGCTTGTATTTCTATGGAGTGTTTTATGACCTGGGGGTGACCCTAGTTGATTAAGTAATTTTGAACTGTAGTCAGTGAATGTAATGAAATACGGTAACCAATTTACACGCAGTAAGATCCCACTGAACAACATTGAGACAAATGACCAGAAAATATATCTGGTGTGATGTTGGTTAAAGGATCAACGTTGACCAGGACTCTCCTTCAAAATATTCTTATAGATGGTTTTGGTTTAATGTCACATTGGAAAAGACTGATGGATCAGCCTCGATTGTCTGCCTCCGAGTTTGGAATCTGACTTGGACCTAATATTGCTGAAAAGACATGGTGTTGAAGCTTTTTGTGTCTCATTCATCTGGACAAAGGCAGACACCAAATTTTAAACAATGTGACAAGCTGATGGTTTGCGAAATGGAGTTCTGGGTTGGTGGTGATGGGTGCAGGTTAAAAAGCCTTTGAAACATGCCTCAGTTCCCAGCAACATTCAGATTCTGTGCCACCAAGTGACTACTCGAACCCAGGGACTCAGCGGAGAGAAAACCCAATCGATTGTATTGTACATGGGGAAGGCCAAAATGTTAAACCCGATAATAGTCCAGCACGGAAGAAGGCCATTCAGCCCATTGAGTGTGTACAGGCGCTTTCAGAGAGCAATCCAGTTCGTCTCTCTCTGTGCAGTTTTTTTTCCACTCCTTCAATTTTATCCAGTTCCCATTTGACATTACTATTGAATCCGGATCTGCCTCCCGATCAGGCGATGCATTGCAAATCCTAACGTAAGGAGGTTTTTCCTCGCGTCACCTCTGCTTCTACCAATCCCCTTGAAATCTTTATTCACCCAATCTTGAAGCTCTAAACTCTCATGATTTTCAGCACCCTCTACCTCTCTCCGTTGCCTTTTTTGGTCTAAGGAGGATCACCTAGCTTCTCCTGCCAGTCCACGTAGCTGAGCTACACTCGAGTGACAGGTATTCCAACACATTCCCAACTTGTTGCCCGGAGATGGTGGACAGGCTTTGTGGGGGCAGGAAGTGAGTGACTGTCTGGGAGTGATTACACGGCTGTATCTTATTTTACTGCTGCACATACTACTGAGGTTATTTTTTTAAAATCCATGTCAAATAGATTAAATCATGACAACATATAAAATTGATTTTAAAATTCAATTCTTAAATAACATCTTGCATTTTTATGACGACGTTTAAAATGTCTCAAGGTGTGAAGAAGGACGGTTTTAACATGAATTTCGAGCTGGGGAACTAAAGGAACTCTTTCAAAAATGTGCCTGGTTTAATTGGCATATTGTTCTGTGACAGGCTTTTACCAGCCGTTTGTTTGAGAAGTTGATGTTGATACTGTACTGTGGTTAAAAGTGCTCACAGGCTCCACCTGATGGTCATTCTGTGTGCTTTCACCCTGGCATTATCTTTGAGGCACCTCAGGATTTCATGTGGATCAGTAGCTATGTAGATAGTAAGCTCGTGCCCTGGCCTAATCTGTGTCTTGAAGCTGCATTCAAATCTGATCTGATGTCTCCTCGGAAGAGGATCTTAAGGTGTGGGCTTAAGTAGGGTGCTCTTTCCAAGGGCCGGTGCAGACTCGATGGGCCGAATGGCCTCCTTCTGCACTGTAAATTCTATGAATTCAATGCTGTAAAAGTAGCGCTTGGCTGGAATGTGAAATTCATGCTTGGTGTCTGACAAAATCTATAATCTTTATTAATATCACAAGTAGGCTTATATATTGCAATGAAGTTACTGTGAAAATCCTCTTTGATTCTCCGAATAATTAACTGCCCTCCCAAATGGACTGCAGCATACTGAGGCAATTTATCATCGCCAGTCCTCCTAACCTGCACGTCTTTGGACTGTGGGAGGAAACCAGAGCACCCGGAGGAAACCCACACACACACGGGGAGAACGTGCAGACTCCGCACAGAGTGACCCCGCGGGGAATCGAACCTGGGACCCTGGCGCTGTGAAGCCACAGAGATTTGAGTACAGAATCTAGTCGACAATCTCAACGCAATACTGAGGGAGTGCTTCACTGTTGGAGCTGCCCGTATTTCAGATGAGACGTTATTCCAAATTCCCGTCTGCCCCCTAAGTGGACGGAGAAGATTCCATGGCCCTATTTCAAAGGCTCCCATGGGACTTATCCCCAGTATCCTCAATCGGCCAGATTATTAATTGTAGTTCATGGGAGCTCTGCATACATTGGTTACCCCATTTTCTACTTTACAAAAAGTGACGACACTTTGTCACTCTGTTAGATCCACAAAGTGTCCTGAGTTTGAGGAGGGTGCTGCATAAATCAGGGAGCCATAACATTATACAAGGAGGCCATTTGGTCCACTGAATCCATGCAAGTTGTTTTTCTTCCATTCAGCCCACCTTGGGTCAGAAAGTCATTAAAGTTTCCCATACAACCTTGGCCAGTATTTTTAAATTAATTCCTGTATTTCCCCCACCCATCGCACTTGTTATCTGATCCATTTGTAGTTTGTGTCTCACTCGTCCGACCTGATCTTTTCTTTAACCAAATCCAATCACCTTGACTCTCTCCCATCTCTCTCGATAAGATCACTTTCTGGGATCCCTCTCATCATCCAGACCTCCAGTTCTGTGCATCTCGTGGCTCTTCCTGCGCTGCCTCCATCCCCCACCCCTGAATGTCATTTGCTTATTTCTCAGTGGCCAAAGAGACAGGATGAAAGACAGCCAGAAAGCATTGCTTTTTCTACAGCGCCCTTCACAACCTTGAGCTGACCCAGAGCGCTTTACAGCGAATGAAGTACTTTTGATGTGGAGTCACTGTTGCCAAGTAGGAACCACAGCAGCCAATGTGTGATCAGCAAGATCCCATTAAAAACATCAACGTGATAATGATCAGGTTTTATTTAGACTTGCTTTGGCTGAAGGATATTTGCCCCAGGGCACTGGAGGGCGAACACTTCCACTCCTCTTAAAGTGTGGGATGTAAGTCTGTCTTTTTTTTTAAATCATCAATGGTGGGTCCTCTGAAGGAACGCCTGTAGCCCTACCCTTTCCATTCGTGGGAATGAGTCATTCCGGTGTCACCTTTTCCTGGTCTATCTGCAGGGAACAAAAGACAAGTTAACTTTTGGAAGTAGAATTTCGTCTGCCATGGTTCACTGGTGCACGCCCTCTGCTGATTCACTTGCTGTGTGCTCCCGGCATGTTCCATTTCTATTTCTTGTGGAAGTGTTGCTCAGTTCATGCCCTTCTCCTTTGTAGCCTTCTGTTCTCAATGGAACCCTCCTCCTCAGCAACTCTGCCTCCCTCCGTCTCTCCCACTTACCCCTTCCACACTGCCTTCTTGCTTTCTGCCCATCTCCCTCCAACCCGCTCGCTATCCCGTAAATCACTCCCAAGAAATCTCTCCGCCACTTGAAGGGTGTTGCAGAATACATGGACTTTCTTTTGGCACAACAAGAGGACCCAATTATTTTCCCCCAATTATTTTTTCCCCAATTAAGGACAATTTAGCGTGGCCAATCCACCTACCCTGCACATCTTTGGGTTGTGGGGGTGAAACCCACGCAGACACGTAGAGAATGTGCAAACTCCACACACAGTGACCCAGGGCTGGAATCAAACCTGGGACCTCAGCGCCGTAGGCAGCAGTGCTAACCACTGCTCCAACGTGCCGCCCAACAACAGGAGTTTAATGATGGTTTGGAAACTCAACCCAAACCAGGTCTTGGTGAGCACTCGGTGAAGTTAACCGCCCGCTCCATATGTGGCAATAAGGAAATATGGGTGACTGTTTTCAAAACGAGAATTGGATTTATACTTCAAAGGAAAATGGATTTTCAGGAATGTGGAGAAAGATTGGAGAGAATGGGACTAATTGGGTCCATCTTTCAATGAGCTGGCACAGACCCGATGGGCTGAATGGCCTCTGCTGTGTGGTCCCTACAGTTTGGGACTCTCGGTCAGAAGAGACTTTTAAAAAGATAACACAAAGCAGTTTTTTTAGTTTTGCAGGGGTGGTGGGGAAAGAGAGGTGTTGGATATCATGCCGTTTTTTTTTTTCTTTTATCTTGAGCATCTTTCTTGTTCCTTCACCAGGTTTTTCACGAATGTGATTTGGGCCAGAAAGGCTATCTGAGCAGAGAAGATCTCAAGGTTGCGGTGGTGGCCATTTTTGGATATAAACCATCAAAGGTAACGCTGCTGAATTTGAGAGGTTCGCTGTCCAGCTCGTTGAGACCCGGCCTCAGAAACGTAGCATCAGCCACGAAAGGGCACAAGAAACAGATTCACTCAACTTTCAACCTGGAATTGGATATCTTTTTAAAAGGGGGGAAACAGTTGCAGAGGCTCTGGGTGTTAAAGCAGGAATCTTGCTGTACGAGTTCATGCTCTAGTTTGTAATTGAGCAGCGGCTGTCAGTTGGGGAGAGATTTGGGAATTATTCCAAGTGTGTAAAAATAAATAAATGACACTGGTGTTGGAGAATTCCAAGGGAATTTGTGCCTGACTTGTGAATAAACCTGGATTAAGGAAAATACTGACTCCAGATCCCTCCCTTCAATGAATAAACAACGACTTCAGCATTGGGGAAAGAGTGGAGTGGAAGGGTCTATTTTTTTTATTTTTAAAAAGAATTTACAGTGCAGAAGAAGGCCATTCGGCCCATCGAGTCTGCACCGGCTCTTGGAAAGAGCATCCTACCCAAGGTCAACACCTCCACCCTATCTCCATAACCCAACACTAAGGGCAATTTTGGACACTAAGGGCAATTTATCATGGCCAATCCACCTAACCTGCACATCTTTGGACTGTGGGAGGAAACAGGAGCACCCGGAGGAAACCCACGCACACACTTGGAGGATGTGCATGGGTATATGTTGTCATGTGAGAGTACCTTTAAGAAATGGGTGTTTATCAAATAGCTGCAGTGATGTCAGAATGTGGGTGGAACTGGGCTGACTGTCTGCTTTACTTTTGCTTTGGGCTGGCAGCGAGAGGGTGTGTTTGGTTTCGTTTTGCAGATTGGGAGCTGCATCCAGAGAAACGAGGTGTAATTCAGATCTCTCTCTGTATGAAAGGAATGTCTTCAGATCACTTGCTAATCTAAAAGTGATAACTGCTCTCAGTAGAGAATTTAAACCTGCTGTCTTTCTGTAAAAAGGGTATTTTGCCTTGTGGATGGTGCAAGGAAAGATTAAGGGTTACTTATAGAGTACTGTATTCTTTGGGGGGAGTATTTGAGTTGATAGTTGCTAACATGTTTACTGTGTGTGTTTTAAAAAATGTTAACTGGATTCATAGAATAAACATTGTTTTTGTTTAAACCTGTTTCACCTGTAAAGTGGGCCCTTATGCTCCCCATGACCAAAATCTATTTAAAGTTGTGGGTCAGGTGAACTCCATGATACACTTTGGGGTTCTCTAATCCCTGGCCTGTAATAATGTAACTAAGAGCTGGCCCAGGAAAGGTGTCCAAACCAAAATCCTTGAACTCTCTCCCTAACAGCACATAACGACTGCAGCGGTTCAGAAAGATGGTTTACCATCGGCTTCTGGAGGGATTTAGTGCGGGCCTAGCTCGCGACACTCCCATCCCATGAAAGGATATGTAAGTAAGGGTTTACTTCGGAGGTGTTTGAATCAATCTGTACAGGTTCGGATAACCGCCTGCTGTACAGTCTGATTTTGGGTGAGAATCGCATCCATCTGGTGAGGAAAGGTGGAACCACTTGAGGTTCTAGCAAAGGTCAACATAATCTCAAAAGTGCACAGGTGTGTGATCGTGGCTGGGGAAAGTCAATAGATTGTTGAAATGAACAGAAGATAGACTGGGCGTGTGGCGAAGAGGATAAAGGGTTCAGCAGAGAAAGTTTAGATAAAGGATAGTTGTAATACCTTTCACGACCTCCGACATCCCAAAGTGCTATACAGCCAATTAAGTATTTCTATAATGCACTGATGTAATGTAGGGTGCAGCAACCATGGTGCACACAGTGAGTTCCCACCAATGGCAATGTGATGATGACCAGATGTTGATTGAGGGATCAATATTGGCCAGTTCACGGGGAAGATTCCCCTGTTCTTCACATCAGAGCCATTGGATCTATTGACTTGAGAGAGTTGACTGAATTTAACATTTCATCTCCAAGTTGGCACTTCTGACAGTGCAGCACTCCCCCAGTCCTGCACTGAGGCAGTGTCACCCTAGATTTTCGTGCTCAAATAGGACTTGGAGAAGAAGCAGATGGGGAGGAGTGATTGTTACAAGGGGTTGGCAGAGATGATGGCTGCCCGAATTATTCTGGCACTTTATAAGGCTGAAACCCGTGCTCATAACCCAACGATATCCCGCGGGTAAAGCCATGTCTGATACAACAGCTGAGAAAGGCCACAGCTGGTGGGTCAGAATGTCCATTTCACTGAAACGAGCAAATTCTATTTTTCCAGCCACCTTGAAGGAGAAGGGAAGCCAATGGTGGATTAATCTGGAATACTCAGAAGAGTTGGTGGGAATGCCAAGATCGCTGAAGGTTGTGGGGCTGGAATGATTACGGAGATTGAAAGACCATGGAGGAATTTGAAAACCGGGATGTGAATCTTCTTGATCATATTTTAAGTTTTTTATAATTTTTACAGATAACTTGACAAACTGGTACAGCACAGAACGATTACTTCTGGATACATAAGAGCAGAAAGAAAACAGGGTAACCTCCGAACAATGGTTATTAAAAAAATTAGTGCCTCTATGAAAATGAAATGAAATGAAAATCGCTTATTGTCACGAGTAGGCTTCAATAAAGTTACTGTGAAAAGCCCCTAGTCGCCACATTCCGGCGCCTGTTCGGGGAGGCTGGTACGGGAATCAAACCGTGTGTTGGTCTGCTTCAAAAGCCAGCGATTTAGCTGAGTGAGCTAAACCAGCCAACGATTGGGGAAGGATAAAGCTATATAAACATGGTAAAATGACATACGACACACATCTTTATCAAATTGAATTCAAGAAGGTACTGCCTGACTTATGGAAAGCCTTCTGGAGCAGGTCAAACACCACGGAGCCTATAGGTTTCAGAGAGGGGTCCCAAACTTTTTGGAATGTATCTGGTTTAGAACAGAGTACAGAAATTCCATTGGGATACAGTCCAAAATTATTTTAATGCCAATTTTGAATCGAAGGATGCTTGTCACTCGACCGGGAATAGTGGATATGCTTCCGTACTGCAATGGTTAGGATGTTACAGGGGCTTTTTTCACCAAGATCAATAACTCCTGTCTGAGAGACCCAGAATTGGGAACAAAGGATCGAATTCTAGAGGCGTGCCAAATATCCTCCCAAGCTCGAACTACACCAGACCAATAGGATTGAATTTTGACACTGGGCCCAAACGCAGTGGATGTTGTCCCCCCTCGACTACCAGGCACATCGGGGATATAGCAGGATCAAACCTGTGCCTCAGCATAGGTGCGATGTGCAAATGGTGCAGTGTTTTTTTTTATGTTTTAAATTTATTTTTTTAATAAATTTAGAGTACCCTTATTTGTTTTCCAATTAAGGGTCAATTTAATGTGGCCAATCCACCTAACCTGCAATGGTGCAGTATCTTGAACTGAGTCTCCTTAATTCTGTTGCTTACCAAAATGCCATTGATGTATTTAGAATTTACGGTGCAGAAGGAGGCCATTCAGCCCATCGATTCTGCACCGGCTTTTGGAAAGAGCACCCTACCCAAGGTCAACACCTCCACCCTATCCCCATACCCAATAACCCCACCCAACACTAAGGGCCATTTTGGACACTAAGGGCAATTTAGCATGGCCAATCCACCTAACCTGCACATCTTTGGACTGTGGGAGGAAACCGCAGTACCCGGAGGAAACCCACGCACACACTGGGAGAACGTGCAGACTCCACACAGACAGTGACCCAAGCCAGGAATCGAACCTGGGACCCTGGAGCTGTGAAGCAATTGCGCTATCCACAATGCTACCGTGCTGCCACTGTCTGTCTCTTTCCATGTCTCTTTGTCACTATTGACTTTCAAGTCTCTCCCCCAAGACTACAAGGTACCCAATATACTCGCACAAGATCTAGAACGCAGGGTATCATAAAAGTTGCAAATCAATGGTTTAGGATCTGCAGAAATCAGGGTTTTTTTCCACCAGGGAAATTGAGGCGTCAAGCTCCATTGCTGTCTAAGGATAAAGCCTCCAAAGTTGCAGATATTTTAAAAATAGTTTCTTGGGCTGTCAAATTATTGACATAGCTGCTCAAAGGATGACCAGGAGGCACCACTGAGCATGTCTCCCAGAATATAAATGCCCCTGTCTCTCCAGATATAAAATCCATAGTCCATAAGACCTGGTGGGGAATCCAGGTTTTCCTGAAGGGGGCAGAGAGCGTAAGCCCGCTAGATCGCCCTTCTAATTGATGGACCGCCCTCCACTGGGTGTTGCTAATTATGAGATTCTCACACTTGGCAGACCTGGTCCTAAAATCCCTGTAAAACAGCAAGGCCTGTAAAGGATGTACTGACTGGTCTGCTTCAGTATCGAGCCAAATGGAGAAGGGATCTTCTCTGTCACAGTCACTTAGAAAACCAAGATTGGATTGGGTTGGTTTATTGTCACGTGTACCGAGGTACAGTGAAAAGTATTTCCTGCGAGCAGATCATTAAGTACATGAAAAGGAAATAAAAGAAAATACATAATAGGGCAAGACAAGGTAAACTTTAAAAGATTAGAACGATTGTAAGTTAAGTAAAAAGTGGATCTGTTACGGAGAGCTCGCAGAGAGTCGCTGTACTCCGGCGTTGTCATAATTGGTAGTCTAATGTGCGGCACAGTGGTTAGCACTGCTGCCACACAGCGCCAGGGACCCGGGTTCAATTCCGGCCTTGGGTGACTGTCTGTGCGGAGTCTGCACGTTCTCCCCGTGTGTGCGTGGGTTTCCTCCGCGTGCTCCGGTTTCCTCCCACAGTCCAAAGACGTGCAGGTTTGGTGGATTGGCCATGCTAAATTGTCCCCTGATGTCCAAAGACGTGCAGGTTAGGTCAGGTTACAGGGATAGGGTAGGGGAGTGGGGCCTGGGTGGGGTGCTCTTACAGTGGGTCGGTGCAGAGTCCATGGGCCGAATGGCCTCCTCCTGAAAAGTAGATTCTATGATCAATGCGATCCTGCACAACCACGATATCGGCAGGGCTGTGTAGCCCAAAAACTGAAGGATCCTGTCCAGTAGCTTCTTCCAGGGGCTCTCTAGCGAATGAGAATGACGAGGGATAAGGACACCCCTGCCTAGTTCCTCGCTGGAGACTCAAATTCTCAGATCTATAACCATTCGTAAGCATTGCCACCTGGGGGCTATGATGCAACACTTGTATCCACGTCACATATTCCCCTCTCACTCCCAAACTGCAACGAATAAACACTTATTTAATTCCACCCGGTCAGAAGTTTTCTCCACGTCCAGGGAAACCGCCAACCCATCCAATGCCCGTTTCTGAAAGACCTGAACATTCAGTAAGGTTATTCAGGCCCTTTATGAACCCCGTCTGATCTCCCCAGCTGATCAGCGGGGGAATTCCCTCCAAGTGCCCTCGTGCTCGGTCAAACACCTCCCAGTAAACATATATAACAACATAAGATCAGACATGAGGCATAACAGGGAGAAAGTCCAGCTATTTCAACAAACTGCAGACTGTCCCTTCATAGAATTTACAGTGCAGACGGAGGCCATTCTGCCCAGCAAGTCTGCACCGGCTCTTTGAAAGAGCACCCTACCCAAGCCCACACCCCCACAACCCAGTCACCCCACCCAACACTAAGGGCAATTTTGGACACTTAAGGCCAATTTATCATGGCCAATCCACCTAACCTGCACATCTTTGGACTGTGGGAGGAAACCGGAGTGCCCGGAGGAAACCCACGCAGACACGGGGAGGAGGTGCAGACTCCGCACAGATAGTGACCCGAGCCGGGAATCGAACTTGGGACCCTGGAGCTGTGAAGCAACTGTGCTAACCACTTCAAACAATCAACTTCTATGAACTTCACAAAAGGCGCTAGCCGGATTATCAAATCTCTTAACCGAGTTGTGAGATATCACCCTCGCCGGATAAAACCAGGCATAATGCACTCCGTCTGCCTTGAGCTGTTTTCTAACTTTTTAAAATTTAGAATGCCCAATTCATTTTTTACAATTGAGGGGCAATTTAGCGTGGCCAATCCACCTACCCTGCACATCTTTGGGTTGTGGGGGCGAAACCCACGCAGACACGGGGAGAATGTGCAAACTCCACATGGACACTGACCCAAAGCCGGGATCGAACCTGGGATTGGTGCCGTGAGGCAGCAGTGCTAACCACTGCACCACTGTGCTGCCAGCTGTTTTCTAACTTAATCAAAGCCTCTGCGCTTGAGCTGTACCACCACCAGGAAATCTTGGAAAAATGAGATCGCCGCCCCCTCATGGAGTCTGATCCCGTCACGCCTCGCCACCTCCAGAACCTTCTGGAGTTGAGAACGCAAAAAATTACGGGCGTGAGCCGTTGATTGTCCCTCGGCCTCAGAGACAGGATACCATGTCCCCTTTCCAGCCTTCACAATCAGCTGAAGGAAACACCGTAGCCAACTCTCAAAAAACCTAATAGAGATCCTACCCCTCACTTCTTCTGGCAGACTAATGATCCGGATGTTCTTCCTCCGGCCTCGGTTCTCCAGATCCTCCAGGATTTCTGACATACCATGTAGCTGGTTTTCCAAGGATTGAATGTGAGCTCCAGCTGAGGAAAAAACCTCTTGATGTTCAGGATTCTTTCCTCCGTTTCATTTGGCCTTTTATTAGTATTCTGCAGCTCGATCTCATGTTCACCAATGTTCTGCATCAACCAGCCAAGTTTGTCGTCTGTCACTCTTACGATGTTCACAGTCACCATCTGTAGCATCTCCGAAAGTACCGGGTGGAAAACTCGCTTGAGGATCAAATTACCATTGTGAAGACAGTTCCACCCCGTTGCATCCGACTGCTCCCTTTCATCAGCAACTTTCTTAGCATTTCTTCTCCAACACTCAACAAAAATCTAGGGACATGCAATGTCGTATTGACTCCCGGATTACGGAAGTATGTGCCGTGTAAACAGGATAAAAGAAGGATTGGAAAATGAGCAGCGCAAGAGCCTGTGGAGAAGCTGCTATTCCCCCACCCGCATCATGTGATCCCCAGGATGTGAATATTAAAATGGAGGCGTTACTGGATTGGGAGCCGCAAGGTTGGGTGGGTTGGACGTTGAATTCTCCCTCTGTGTACCCGGACAGGCGTCGGAATGTGGCGACTAGAGGCTTTTCACAGTAACTGCATTGCAGTGTTGATGTAAACCTACTTGTGACAATAGCGATTGTTACAATGACTAGGAGTTGGTGCGAGGAGGCAGCAGAATTTTGGCAATTTAGCGTGGCCAATTCAATTACCCTGCACATCCTTTCGGGTTGTGGGGGTGAGACACACGCAAACACGGGGAGAATTGTGTCATGGGAGTGTTCCTTTAAGAAATATTTTTGTCTTATCACATGGCTTCAGTGATGTCATTGTGTGGGTGGAGCTGGGCTGTGGCTCTTGAGTTTTTACTTCCGTTTTGGAGCTGGTTTGTGGCTCTGGAGGTTCACTTTAAGTTTTGGACTGGTTTTGAACTGCACAGGTTGAAGTGTCTCTCTATCATCATTTTAAAAGTTGGTTCCATAGTGCTTGGTGAGAGATAATTGCTTTCTGCAAGGAATTCAAACCTGCTGTTTGAGAAGGGGAACAGAGTATCACTAACACTTCTTATACCAGTAAGAGTGCCGTGTGCTGGGCCATACCTTTGAAAAGGGGTTTCTGGTTTTACTTGGATGTTGTTATTGAATTGGAACAGTTAATGGGGAAATTCATTTTTTAATTTAAAAAAAAATAATTTTTATTAAGATTTTCACAAAATATAAACAACAAAACAATATTAACAAAACAACCATGGTAAAAACCCAAGAACAACAACCACTACAAAAGCAACTACAAAAACAAACAAAAAAGCAAACAAGAAAAAGGAAAGAGATAACAAACCCCTGTCACACAATTCTCCCTCCCACCGAACCAAACCCCCCCCCCCCCCCCCCCAACCCGGGTTGCTGCTGCTGCCGGCCTATGTCCCTACCGTTCTGCCAGGAAGTCCAGGAAAGGCTGCCACCGCCTAAAGAACCCCTGTACTGATCCCCTCAGGGCAAATTGCACCTTCTCCAATTTAATGAACCCCGCCATATCATTGATCCAGGCCCCCACGCTTGGGGGCCTCTCATCCTTCCATTGAAGAAGAATCCTCCGCCGGGCTACTAGGGACGCAAAGGTCAGGACACCGGCCTCATTCGCCTCCTGCACTCCCGGCTCCTCTGCAACCCCAAATATTGCGAGTCCCCAGCCTGGCTTGACCTTGAATCCCACCACCCTTGACACCGTCTTTGCTACCCCCTTCCAAAACTCCCCCAGCGCTGGGCACGCCCAAAACATATGGGTGTGGTTCGCTGGGCTCCCCAAGCACCTAGTACACCTGTCTTCGCCCCCGAAAAACCTACTCATCCTCGTCCCAGTCATGTGGGCCCTATGCAGCACCTTGAACTGTATGAGGCTAAGCCTCGCACAGGAAGAGGAGGAATTCACTCTCTCCAGGGCATCCGCCCACGTCCCCCTCCTCAATCTCCTCACCCAGCTCCTCTTCCGATTTACCCTTCAGTTCCTCCACCGAGGCCTCGTCTACCTCCTGCATTACCCGGTATATGTCCAAAATCCTCCCTCCTCCGACCCACACCCCCGAGAGCACCCTGTCCCGTACCCCACGTGGGGGCAACAAGGGGAACCCCTCCACCTGCTGCCTGGCATACACCCTCACCTGCATGTACCGAAACATGTTCCCCGGGGGGAGCCCAAACTTCCCCTCCAACTCCCCCAAGCTCGCGAACCTCCCTTCCACAAACAGGTCCCTCAACCTCCTAACCCCTACCCTGTGCCAGCCCAGAAATCCGCCATCAATGCTCCCTGGAACAAACCGATGGTTCCCCCGTATCGGGGCCTCCATCAAGCCCCCCACTTCTCCCCTATGCCGTCTCCATTGCCCCCAAATTTTGAGGGTAGCCGCCACCACCGGGCTCGTGGTATACCTCGTTGGAGGGAGCGGCAACGGCGCTGTTACCAGCGCCTCCAGGCTCGTGCCCACACAGGACGCCATCTCCATCCTCTTCCATGCTGCCCCTTCCCTGTCCATTACCCACTTACGCACCATCGCTGCGTTGGCAGCCCAATAGTACCCACAGAGGTTGGGCAGCGCCAGCCCCCCCCCATCCCTGCCCCGCTCCATAAACACCCATCTCACCCTCGGAGTCCCATGCGCCCACACAAATCCCGTAATACTCCTGTTAACTCTCCTAAAAAAGGCCTTCGGGATAAGGATTGGAAGGCACTGGAACAGGAACAAAAACCTCGGGAGCACCATCATCTTAACGGACTGCACCCTCCCCGCCAGTGACAGCGGTAACATATCCCACCTTTTGAACTCCTCCTCCATCTGCTCCACCAACCTTGTGAGGTTGAGCTTGTGCAGGGCCCCCCAGCTCCTAGCCACCTGGACTCCTAGGTACCTGAAGCTCTTCCCTGCCTGTTTCAGTGGGAGCCTACCAATCCCCTCCTCCTGATCCCCCGGATGCACCACGAACAACTCGCTCTTGCCCAGGTTCAGCTTATACCCAGAGAAGCACCCAAATTCGCTGAGAATCCTCATCACCTCCGGCATCCCCCCCACCGGGTCCGCCACATACAGCAACAGGTCGTCCGCATAAAGCGACACTCGATGCTCCTCCCCACCCCGCACCAGGCCCCTCCAGTTCCCTGACTCCCTCAACGCCATGGCCAGGGGCTCAATTGCCAACGCAAAGAGCAAGGGGGACAGGGGACACCCCTGTCTCGTCCCCCGGTACAGCCAAAAGTACTCCGACCTCCTCCTATTCGTGGCTACACTCGCCATCGGGGCTGCATAGAGCAACCTCACCCAACGGACAAACCCCTCCCCAAACCCAAACCTTTCCAACACCTCCCACAGATACCCCCTCAACCCTATCAAAGGCCTTCTCCGCATCTAATGCCACCACTATCTCCGCCTCCCCTTCCACAGCCGGCATCATAATAACGTTGAGGAGCCTTCGTACATTTGTATTCAACTGCCTTCCCTTCACAAACCCCGTCTGGTCCTCGTGAATGACCCCCGGCACACAATTCCTCCAATATCTCCATGATCCCAGGAACCCCCCCCCCAGCACCCCCTGCATACTCCAGCTCCTTCCTGGTCATTTCAGCAGCCCCCCCCCCCCCAAGGCTAGAACCCCTCCTAGCCGTGCCCCTCCCTCCATAGCACTCCCGTGAGCCAGCTAACGTCTGCTGACCCCGGCGACTCCCGCCATACCTCCGACTCCTCCCCACGTGGGACTACTCCTACTCCTTCGTGGCCCATCAGCAGGCCCTCCCCCCCCCCCCCCCCGCTCTTGCCCGGGAAAATAACAACCAGCAAAGGCCCGCGCTTCTCAGCCCCGACCCCGCCCCCATCATCCCACAGCACGGGAAACCAGAGAAAAGCCCGCGCTTTCGCCCTGCCCAACCCCGCCTCCTCTAGGGCAACTCCCATTGCCAGTCCCCCCCACCAGCTCCCCGCACTCCCAGTTTACCTCCCTGCCCGAACCCGTCCACCAGACCCATACAAAAAGACATAACGACATCGCCCCACCCACCCTAAAGCCAACACACATCTTGCATTAAACAGAGAACCCCCCCCCTCCAGAGCAAAAATTAAACACAATTACATTATCATACAAAAACCCCCATCTTTGACCAGTTTCTCGGCCTGCACAAAGGCCCACGCCTCCTCCGGGGATTCAAAACAATGGTGCCGGTCCTTGTAGGTGACCCACAGACGCGCTAGCTGCAACATGCCAAACTTCACGCTCCGTCTATGGACCACCGCCTTCGTCCGGTTGAACCCGGCCCTCCTCTTAGCCATCTCCGCACTCCAGTCCTGGAAGATCCGCACCTCCGTGTTCTCCCACTTGCTGCTCCGCTCCTTGGCCCACCGGAGTACGCACTCACGATCAACGAACTGGTGAAACCGCACCAACACCGCCCGTGGCGGCTCGTTCGGCTTGGGCATCCTAGCCAGAATTCTGTGGGCCCCCTCCAACTCCAGGGGCCCCTGGAAGGACCCAGCTCCCATCAACGAGTTCCGCATAATGACCACATAGGCCGCCAGGTCCGACCCCTCATTGAGGCCCAGGATCCGCAAATTCTTCCGCCTCGACCGGTTGTCCAGCTCCTCGAACCGTTCCTGCTACTTTTTATGGAGCGCCTCGTGCATCTCCACCTTCCCCGCGACGGCCACGGCCTCATCCTCCCTTTCGGAGGCCTGCTGCTGCAACTCCCGGTGACAGCCCCTGGGCTGTCTGGGTCTCCATCAGCTCTCTGGTGGTAACCTTCAGCGACTCCAGCAGCTCCACCTTAAGCTCCTGGAAGCAGCGCAGCAGAGTCTCCTGCTGCTCCTGCGCCCACTGCCTCAGCTTCTCGAGGGCTCTGCCGGCCGCCATTTTGTCTCTCTTCCCCTGCTTTTCCAGGAGCGCTTCCACTGCTTTACTGCTCACCCCATTCCTGGTCTGGACCATAGGACCCTAGGGATCTACTCCAGACCCCTTCCCACGTCGGGATTCGTCGAAGAAGTTCCGTTGGGGGCCCTGAAAAGAGCCCCAAAGTCCGTTTTTAGCGGGAGCTGCCGAACGTGTGGCTTAGCTCCGCATAGCCGCAACCGGAAGTCCAAAGGGGGAATTCATTAAGGGTTATACATAGATTACTGTAGCTGTGTGGGGTATTTGTGTTTGTAGTTGATGAAAATGCTTATTTTGTGTGTTTATATAAATGTTAACTGAATTTGTAGAATAAAGCTTGTTTCTCGACTTAAAAGCGTCTAAGAACTCTGTCGAATAAACATCGTAACCAAAATGAAAAAAAACTGTTAGAGGTCAGGTGAACTCCGTAATATACTTTGGAGTTTTCCAAACCCTGGCCCATAACAATTGCAAACTCCGCACGGACAGTGACCCCGGGGCAGGGATCTAACCCGGGTCCTCAGCGCCGTAAGGCAGCAGTGCTAACCACAGTGCTACCCCCCCCCCCCCCCCCCCCCCCCCCCAACTCCAGGAAATATAATCCTAACCCACTCGATCTCTCCTGGTACAGCAGTCCCACCATTACAGGAATTAGTCTGGTAAACCTTTGCTGTACTTCCTCTATAACAAGAACATCCTTCCTCAGATAAGGAGACCAAAACTGCACAATATTCCAGGTGTGGTCTCACCAACACCCTGTGTAATTGCAACAAGACATCCCTACTCCTGTACTCCAATCCTCTCGCTATGCAGGCCAACATATAATTTGCTGCCTTTACCGCCTGCTGCATCTGCATGGTGATCTGCAACGACCGGAATACAAAACACTCGGGTCTCGTTGCACATTCTCCTCCCTCAATCTATAGCCATTCAGATAATCTGCCTTCCTGTTTTTTCTACCAAAGGTGGATCACCTCCCATTTTCCACATTATCTGTCATTCATTTGTCCGCTCACTGAACTTGTCCAAATCATACTGCAGCATCTCTCGATCCTCCTCACAGCTCACCCTCCTATCCAACTTTGTGTCATCGGCAAATTTGGAGATATTCCATTTAGTTCCCTCGTCTAAATCTTTAACATAAATTGTGAACAGCTGGTGTCCTAACACTGATCCCCCCCCGGTATCCCACTGGTCACTGCCTGCCCCTTGGAAAAAGACCCACTTATTCTGACATTTTGTTTCCTGTCTGCCAATCGGTTTTCCATCCATCTCAATACACTTCTTCCAATCCCATGCGCTTTAACTTTGCACACTAATCTCTTCTGTGGACCCTTTTTGAAAGCCTTCTGAAAGTAACTCTATTAGTTACGCCCACAAAGAATTCCAGTAGATTTGTCGAGCTGGATTTCCCTTTCGTAAATCCATGGAGACTCTGTGCGATCCTGCCTCTGTTTTCCAAGCGCTCTCCTATCAAATCTTTTGTAATAGACTCTACCGTTTCCCAACTACTGATGTCAGGCTGACTAATCTGTCATTCTTTGTTTTCTCCCTTATTAAATAGTGGGGTCACAGTAGCTACCCTTTTGAACAGCAGATGGCAGCCTTGTGCTTCGATCAGATTTGAAATTGGGCACTGCAGAGGAAGCCATACTTCGCATTTATTGCAGGAAATCGAACTGGGACTGAGCTGTACTCTGCTGCCTGGTCCCCCCTCTCCTGTATCAGTCCCACCACAAGCAAACCTAGTAAAATAACCCAAGGTACTTCACTGGAGTGTTATCAGACCCATGTTGACACTGAGTTAGGGTCGCACTGTTGCTTCACAGCTCCAGGGTTTAGATTCCCGGCTTGGGTCACTGTCTGTGCGGAGTCTGCACGTTCTCCCTGTGTCTGCGTGGGTTTCCTCCGGGTGCTCCGGTTTCCTTCCACAAGTCCTGAAAGATGTGCTGTTGGGTGAATTGGACATTCTGAATTCTCCCTCCGTGTACCCGAACAGGCACCATAGTGTGGTGACTAGGGGATTTTCACCCTGACTTCATTGAAGTCTTAATGTAAGGCGACTTGTGACAATAAAGATTATTGTTAGGGCAAGTGCCCAGCTTGGTCAGGACGTCAGGTTTTCAGAAGTTAGGGCAGCACGGTGGCTCAGTGGGTTAGCCCTGCTGCCTCTCAGGGGCGAGGTCCTAGGTTCGATCCTGGCTCTGGGTCACTGTCTATGTAGATTTGCACATTCTCCCCGTGTCTGCGTGGGTTTCGCCCCCACAACCCAAAGATGTGCAGGGTAGGTAGATTGGGTACGCTAAAAGATTGCCACTTAATTGGAAAAAATGAATTGGGTACTCTAAAAAAAATTTTAGAGAAAGGTTTTCAGAAGTTGGGAACTCGGCAGCTAAAGGCACAGGCACCAGCGGTGAAACAATTAAAATCAGGAGACTGGGATTGGAGGGGCACAGAGACCCCAAAGCGGCTGTGGGGCTGTAGTTAGGTGCAGGCCGAGCAAAGAGTGAGGCCATGGAGGCATTTGAAGCATTGCTGAGAATTTAAAACCAGAGCTGTCGCCATATTGGGAGCCGGTGCAGGACAGCGAGCACGGAGGGGTTCAGCGAAAGGGATTTGGTGCAACATGGGTTACGGGCAACAGGGCTTTGTCCGAGAGGCCGAGGAGAGTTTGCTTTATTCATTCACTCATACGTGTGGGTATCGCTGGCTTGGCAGAATTAATTGCCCTTGAACTGCTGCATGTGGTGTGGGTGCACCCACCCTGCTGGGTCACGGGCAGTGAGGAACACGTGTGGTGTGGGTGCACCCACCCTGCTGGGTCACGGGCAGTGAGGAACCCGTGTGGTGTGGGTGCACCCACCCTGCTGGGTCACGGGCAGTGAGGAACCCGTGTGGTGTGGGTGCACCCACCCTGCTGGGTCACGGGCAGTGAGGAACACGTGTGGTGTGGGTGCACCCACCCTGCTGGGTCACGGGCAGTGAGGAACACGTGTGGTGTGGGTGCACCCACCCTGCTGGGTCACGGGCAGTGAGGAACACGTGTGGTGTGGGTGCACCCACCCTGCTGGGTCACGGGCAGTGAGGAACACGTGTGGTGTGGGTGCACCCACCCTGCTGGGTCACGGGCAGTGAGGAACACGTGTGGTGTGGGTGCACCCACCCTGCTGGGTCACGGGCAGTGAGGAACACGTGTGGTGTGGGTGCACCCACCCTGCTGGGTCACGGGCAGTGAGGAACACGTGTGGTGTGGGTGCACCCACCCTGCTGGGTCACGGGCAGTGAGGAACATGTGGTGTGGGTGCACCCACCCCGCTGGGTCACGGGCAGTGAGGAACACGTGTGGTGTGGGTGCACCCACCCTGCTGGGTCACGGGCAGTGAGGAACCCGTGTGGTGTGGGTGCACCCACCCTGCTGGGTCACGGGCAGTGAGGAACCCGTGTGGTGTGGGTGCACCCACCCCGCTGGGTCACGGGCAGTGAGGAACCCGTGTGGTGTGGGTGCACCCACCCTGCTGGGTCACGGGCAGTGAGGAACACGTGTGGTGTGGGTGCACCCACCCTGCTGGGTCACGGGCAGTGAGGAACACGTGTGGTGTGGGTGCACCCACCCTGCTGGGTCACGGGCAGTGAGGAACACGTGTGCTGTGGGTGCACCCACCCTGCTGGGTCACGGGCAGTGAGGAACACGTGTGGTGTGGGTGCACCCACCCTGCTGGGTCACGGGCAGTGAGGAACACGTGTGGTGTGGGTGCACCCACCCTGCTGGGTCACGGGCAGTGAGGAACACGTGTGGTGTGGGTGCACCCACCCTGCTGGGTCACGGGCAGTGAGGAACACGTGTGGTGTGGGTGCACCCACCCTGCTGGGTCACGGGCAGTGAGGAACATGTGGTGTGGGTGCACCCACCCCGCTGGGTCACGGGCAGTGAGGAACACGTGTGGTGTGGGTGCACCCACCCTGCTGGGTCACGGGCAGAATCCGGAATAAAAACAGAAAATGCTGCAAATCATTAGCAGGTCTGGCAGCATCAAACAGAGTTAATGTTTCGGGTCGATAGCCTTCCATCAGAACTGGAAAGGCAGAGTCTGCCCGTTACCCTGGAGGCACTGGTGTTCTCTCGAACAAGAGCACAGTCACAGGGCTGGCAGCGAGAAATAATCGCAGCGCAAAGACAAATCCTTCAGTGCACTCAGCAGCACACGTAGCCTCTGGGAAGAGAAAAACAGTTAATAGCACATACTTTTCATTGGAAATGATCACGAGGAACAACAACAACTTGCACTTGTATAGCACCTTTTTACTGTAGTAAAACATCCCAAAATGCCCCCTCACGGGGGTGTTGTGATGTTCAAGGGCAGCACGGTAGCATTGTGGATAGCACAATGGCTTCACAGCTCCAGGATCCCAGGTTCGATTCCCGGCTTGGGTCACTGTCTGTGCGGAGTCTGCACATCCTCCCCGTGTGTGCGTGGGTTTCCTCCGGGTGCTCCGGTTTCCTCCCACAGTCCAAAGATGTGCAGGTTAGGTGGATTGGCCATGATAAATTGCCCTTCGTGTTGGGTGGGGTTACTGGGTTATGGGGATAGGGTGGAGGTGTTGAACTTGGGTAGGGTGCTCTTTCCAAGAGCCGGTGCAGACACGATGGGCCGAATGGCCTCCTTCTGCACTGTAAATTCTATGATCTTTGCATAGTTCGCCACAATAGCTAAAAGTCGCAGTGTTTACAAAGAACATTAAGCTATGTATATAAAACAAAGCTGGTTTATTTTACACTACTTTAAATGGTTTGCACACTCTACTAAGAAATAGCTAACAAAACAACAATATTAAATCTATGTTACAGTAATCTATTGTCTCTCTCTAATACAACTAACACTCTCTCAAACTCCCACTATCCTTCTCCAAAAGCTTCTCCCAGATGGCTTAGAGACGCAGTCTTTTATGAGACTACTCAGTGATGCCATCTAGTGTTGAGATACATGAACATAATCGTGTTAACCCTTTACTCTCCTCAGATTATACATATCAGTACAGGTGTAATTCAGCGCTGACCCAGATAAGGAGATATAGGGACAGGTGAATGAAAGAGGTAGAAATTTTAAGAAGAGCTGGGAGGGGGAGAGGTTTTTTTTTAAAAAGCAAAGGTGGGGGAGGGGAGGGGGGGGGGGAGTGTCAGTTTGGAAAGAGAATTCCAATTCGGTGTAAAAGAGGCTCCCATTTGGGGCAGCACGGTAGCATGGTGGTTAGCATAAATGCTTCACAGCTCCAGGGTCCCAGGTTCTATTTCCGGCTGGGTCACTGTCTCTGCGGAGTCTGCACGTCCTCCCCCGTGTGTGCGTGGGTTTCCTCCGGGTGCTCCGGTTTCCTCCCACAGTCCAAAGATGTGCGGGTTAGGTGGATTGGCCATGCTAAATTGCCCTTAGTGTCATAAAAAATAAGGTTAATGGGGGTTACTGGAATAGGATGGATACGTTGGCTTGTAGGGTGATCATTGCTCGGCACAACATCAAGGGCCGAAGGGCCTGTTCTGTGCTGTACTGTTCTATGTTCTATGTGCAGAACATATTCCTGGCGGCTGTTCCTGGAAGAGAACAGACAGTGATTTATGATCTTTATTAGTGTCACAAGTAGGCTTACATTAACACTGCAATGAAGTTACTGTGAAAAGCCCCTAGTTGCCACTTTCTGGCGCCTGTTCAAGTAAACTAAGGGAGAATTCAGAATGTCCAATTCACGTAACAGCACGTCTTTCAGGACTTGTGGGAGGAAACCGGAGCACACGGAGAAAACCCACACAGGCACGGGGAGAACGTGTAGACTCCGCACAGACAGTGACCCAAGCCGGGAATCAAACCTGATTATTATTATTGTGTATCTGCTGCCCTTGTGCTAGGTGGCAGGCTGTTGGTTTGGAAGGTGGTGTTGATAAAGTCTTGGTTGTTGCGGTGCAGCTTGTAGATGGTACACACGGCGACCACTGCGCGTCAGTGGTGGTGAGTTCAAATGTTCATTTTTAAATTTAAGAGTATCCAATTCATTTTTTCCAATTAAGGGGCAATTTAGCGTGGCCAATCCACCTCCCCTGCACATGTTTAGTTTGTGGGGGTGAGACCCACGAGACACGGGGAGAATATACAAACTCCACACGGACAGTGAGCCAGGATCGGACCCGGGTCCTGAGCACTGTGAGGCAGCAGTGCTAAGTACTGCACCACCGTGTTGCCCCCAGAGGGTTTGAATGTTGAATAGGGTGCCGATCAATCAGGCTGCTTTGTCCTGGACGGTGTTGAGTTTCCTGAATGTTGTTGCAGCTGCACTCATCCAGGCAAGTGCAGAGTATTCCATTACACTCCTGACTTACGTCTACTGTGCCAATAGAATGGTAATTTGAGAATTAATACATCTTGTACCACCTCTGTAAAACCAAGCTATTTTTAAAATCTGTTACAGATGGAGACAGATGTGATGATGGCTGCCGTGCTGGAAAATGATTTACCAGGTACTGTACCTCCTAACACACTGCCTGAAGGAAAATTACTGCAATAGGCATCAGTGGGCATGAAAAGAGCAAAATCTATCGAGTTAGTCTACTGCCATCCTGATAGTTCCATAATATGATGATATTTATGTCCAATTAGAAGGCAAGCAGATTGCAGTGAAATGTCTTATCTGAGAGATGGCACTCTCTCTCACAGGGAGGTGAGTCCTTGCCTCAATTCAACTTAAAGATAGGATGGCACCTCCGACAGTGCGGCACTCATTCAGCACCGTACTGGAGTGTTGGTTTGAATCCACAACCTTCTGACTCTGACTAGAGCTACCAGTAAGTCAAGCTGCAGCTGAGGACAGCGATGGCCATTAAAGATAAATGGGGGAGGCGGTGACGCAGTCTTTTGGCAAAGGAAAACTGCCAACCCCCACCCCTGGTCTGGCCTACATGCGACTCCAGACTCTGTCAAATGTGATTGACTCTTAAATGGCGCAGCCAGCCACTCTGTTATATTCAACCGCTGCAAAGGAATAAAACCGGACAGAACCCCCCTCTCCCCGGAAACTACCACGGCACATCCAGCCTGGTCAGCCCTGCAGTGTCCTCCGCACTAACATCTGGGGGCTTGTGCCAAAGTTGGGAGAGTTGTCTCACAAGACTAGTCAAGCAACAGCCTGACAGGGGTAGCACGTGGCGCAGTGGTTAGCACTGGGACTACGGCACTGAGGACCCGGGTTCGAATCCCGGTCCTGGCTCACTGTCCATGTGGAGTTTGCACATTCTCCACGTGTCTGCGTGGGTCTCAACCCACAACCCAAAGATGTGCTGGTTAGGTGGATTGGCTGCGCTAAATTGCCCCTTAATTCAAAAAATTATAATAATTGGGTACTCTAAATTTACTCGAAAGAAAAAAAAAGCAACAGCCTGATGTAGTCATACCCGCAGAATCCATACCTTTATAGACAATGTCCCAGACAGCACTATCACCATTCCTGGATCCTACTTCACCGGCAGGACAGACGCAGCAGAGTTGGCGGCACAGTGGTATACAGTCGGGAGTTGTGCTGGGTAGGTGGATTGGCCAGGCGAAATTGTCCCTTAATTGGAAGGAAATAATTGGGTACTCTTAAATTTATTTTAAAAAAACATTTTCTTAATTTCTGTTGGGTTTGTAAACCGGATGCAGCACTTGGGGAGGAATCGTTCACAATCCGTTGGGATTCCCCACCACCGGCTGGAAGCCCACCTACGACATTTCCGATATCTCTCAATTACTTGCGAAATTAAACCAGGCTATTTTTGGGGGGAATAATCGTGCATTCCACGAGTTCTTTTTAAATACATTTGAACGCTACAAACCATTTTTGTGATCCTTCTTCCCAGGCATTCCTGTGTTGAATCGATCTGTCACTACTAACCGGTTCTTTAACCAGACTGTTGGCTTTCCTCGTTGCCAGGTGTTGCAACGTGTCAACTGTTGGGTTTGTAACCGTGTGCGGTCAGGGGCCGCCATTGAATCAAGTGATAACAGGTGTAAAGGATGTGAGAATGTAGCCACGTGCTTAAAATGGATCTGCTGGGCAGCACGGTGGCGCAGTGGTTAGCAATGTTGCCTCACGGCGCCGAGGTCCCAGGTTCGATCCCGGCTCTGGGTCACTGTCCGTGTGGATTTTGCACATTCTCCCCGTGTCTGTGTGGGTTTCGCTCCCACAACCCAAAGATGTGCAGGATAGGTGGATTGGCCACGCTAAATTGCCCCTTAATTGGAAATGATAATTGGGTACTCTAAATTTTTTTTTTAATGGAACTGCCTTGTGAATGTCACTGGGTACCCAATACTGGCGCTCTATTTGTAGATTCTCTGTAGAAATAGTCTCGGGTTTTGTCAGCTGCAGTATCAATCATGGCATAATTGTAATAATCACTAAGCTAAATAGCTGGCTTTGAAAGCAGACCAAGGCAGGCCAGCAGCACGGTTGAATTGCCGTACCAGCCTCCCCGAACAGGCGCCGGAATGTGGCGACTAGGGGCTTTTCACAGTAACTTCATTGAAGCCTACTCGTGACAATAAGCGATTTTCATTTCATTTCATTGGTTAGGCTGTCGATATCCTTTATTTTTCATGAATACCATCAGGCTACCGGGGTGCTAGGTGATGGGGTCGCACTAGTTAACAACAGAGGTTATTGGAACGCAACTGAAAGACACAAACCAAATTGTGTGGGATGAGGCATTAAAGTGGGAAAAGAACAAATTGTGAGGTTCTTGGGTGTGGCCGAGTCACAGCCGAACCGATCACATCGCAGGGACGGTAATCGTTACTAAAACCACAATAAAGCATGGGAAATTTAGTTTTGAAGTATTTTTTACATTTTTACAACAGTAACAAACCCACCCAACACGTTAACCCCCCCCCCCCCCCCCCCCCCGAGCAATTTTCACGTTCTCCAGGGCTAAAAGCTCCAGCAGGTCCCCCGCCACACAGAGGCACAGGGTGAAGCTGACCTGCACCCCAACAAGACCTGCCTCTGAGCAATCAGTGAGGCGAAGGCTAAAACATCTGCCCCCGCACCGGTCTTCAACTCCGGCTGGTCCGACGCCCGAATTATGGCCTGCCTGCGACGAGATGAACTGGCAGCAGGCTCACAACTGCAGATCTTTATACTTCCAGTTAGTGGGAGGAGCCATGGGCGGAACCAAGGGTGGAGCCCAGTACAAACTCCTGATCTCCCCCTATGGGCAGAGCCGCGCAACTGCTCGTATACCGAGCTTACAGAGACACAACACATCCAATATAACACAGTGTGAATTACTAGGATTGTGATTCACCACACCCCCCACCCCCACCATGGGAAATTTACAGTGGCACATGGGAATAGTCCGATCTTATCCAATCCACAAACATCCATGTCACCATCAATAGTTCAACTCCAGCCTCCCACATTCCAGCCTTTTGTTCGAGTTACCGTTTCCAGGTATTTGGATTCTCCTGAAAGCTGTATTGTGCTTTATTGCCTGATGTACAGTAACAAGGGTCCCGTTGGTTGCTAACTTCAGTCAATTTCTCCAGTCGGTTCAAAATAAATTTTTCCGAGTCTGAAAGATGCCTGGACTGCCTCTGACCAGTCAGCTGTTCACACTCTCCTTTGGTTCCATTCCCCAAAGCTCTTCTCAAGACTCAGTGTTGTTCCGTTTCCATCTTGCCCTCCCCCAGGATGACTATTTTACAAAACGTTGTGCGCTCCTTCCGCCTTGCCTAATGTCCGGGGATGTGCAGCTTCGGTTAGGCGGAGAGCATATCGCCAGGATTGTTGGGCGGAATTCTCCGCAAGGCCCGACGCCGTCGTGAAACCCGGAGAGGTTCACGACGGAGTCGGAAGCCTCTCCCGGCCCCCTATTCTCCCCTACCCGGGGGGATAGGCGGGCCGTACCGGGAAACTCGGCGGCCGGGCCTTGTCCCTGGCTTCAAGGTCCGGCGCGCCAAGAATGACGCCGCGGCGGAGCCTAATGATGTTAGCCGCGCATGCGCGGGATGGGCAGCTCAAACCCGCGCATGCGCGGTTGCCGTCTTTCCCCTCCGCCGCCCCGCAAGACGTGGCGGCTTGATCTTGCGGGGCGGCGGAGGGGAAAGAGTGCGTCCCCTTGAGACGCCGGCCCGCGATCAGTGGGCACCGATCGCGGGCCATTTCCCTCCCGAGCACGGTCGTGGTGCTCGATCCCCGATCTGCCCATCCTAGGCCCCAGACTTACCTGGCACGCCATGTTCACGGCGGCAGCGACCAGGTGTGGTTGCCGCTGTCGTGAACAGGTCGGGAACGGCAAGCCGCTCGGCCCATCCGGGTCAGAGAACGACGGACCGCGTTTCTCCGAGCGGCGTGTCGGAAAACCGGACATGCCATTTTGGGGGTGGTGGGAGAATAACGGGAGGTGCGGGAGCGGACCTCCCGCTATTCTCCCACTCATCGTGGTTGCGGAGAATCGCGGCCGTTACCTTTACATCATCCCCCATGTTCCTAGTGGAAGAATAGTTGTACAAACCTGCAGTCAGTTGTAGAACATTTGGTGACTTGAACAAGTTTCTGGCCCATTACCCTGAAATATAGCCACTGCTTAGCATTACAAATAGCAGTGGGGGGGGTGTAGTATCATTTGTATCCGTATTACTATCCGTTGCTGGAACTGCCATGCCTGGCAGTACCCCAGCATTGTCTTGGGGGAAGGTAACGTCGTGCTTTTGGGAGAAAAGGTGCAACTTCAGCATTTTGTTTTGAAATAGTGTGAAAACCAGAATCACTTTGTTATCTGCCAAGCCGATGCCGGTGGAAGTGATACTTTCTCAGGAATGAAGCGCAGAGATAAGATATTCCCGATACTAAGTGCCAGATGTAAAATCCATCCATTGCAAAGCTGCGTAAGTCTGTGTGGCAGGAACAACGTGACCCTTACCCGCACTTTGAAGGACCCTGGGTTAGACTACACCTGGAATACTGTGAATAATTTTGGTCCCCTTATCCCAGGAAAGATATACTGGCATTGGAGAGTCAAGGGATGATCCATTAGATTGACCCTGGATAGGGAGGGATTTTGTCTGAGGAGAGGTTGAGTAGGTTGGGCCTGTGCTCATTGGAGTTTAGAAGAATGAGAGGCGACCTTATTGAGACATATCGGATTCTCAGGGGGCTTGACAGGGTCGATGCTGAGAGGATGTTTCCATTTGTGGGAGAGTCGAGGACCAGAGGGCATCATCTCGGAGTAAGTGGTCGGCCATTCAAGACCGAGATGAGGAGAAATTTCTTCCCTTGAGGGTAGTGAATCTGTGGAATTCTTTACCGCAGAGAGCTATAAAGGCTGGGTTGTTAAGTATGTCCAAAGCCAGAGCAGCACGGTGGCGCAGTGGCTTAGCACTGCTGCCTCACGGCGCCGAGGTCCCGGGTTCGATTCCGGCTCTGGGTCACTGTCCGTGTGGAGTTTGCACATTCTCCCCGTGTCTGCGTGGGTTTCGCCCCCACAACCCAAAGATGTTCAGGGTAGGTGGGTTGGCCACGCTAAATTGCCCCTTAATTGGAAAAAATGAATTGGGTACTCTAAATTTATTTTATGAAAAAGCATGTTCAAGGCTGAGAGAGACAGATTTTTGATCAGCCAGGAAATCTAGGGTTATGGGGATAAGGTGGGGAAATGAAGTTGAGGATTATCATATCAGATGAGTAATGATCGCATTGAAAGGCAGAGCAGGTGGGCTGAATGGCCTATTTCTGCTCCTAGGTCTTATGGTCTAAGCCAGTGCTTCTCAAACTATCTGATGTGACGTACCGGCAGTTTTTTTTTCAATGTGCCAGGGACTGGTGAGCGAAACAAGCCAATCCAGCTGGGGGTTCGGGGGGTGGGGATGTGAACCCCCAGAAATATTTTTGAGATATATCTTATTGCAGGGGCAATTATATTACATTATATTATATTATTGCAAATATAATGGATATATTTGCAATAATACAATATAATGTAATATAATTGCCCCCCCCCAAGCACGGCCTGAGGACACAACCCCCCCCCACCCCAGCCCCCAGCACGGCCCGAGGACGCAACCCCCCCCCCCCCCAGCATGGCCCGAGGACGCAACCCCCCCCCCACCCCAGCCCCCAGCACGGCCCGAGGACGCAACCCCCCCTCCCCCAGCACGGCCTGAGGACGCAACCCCCCCCCCCCAGCACGGCCCGAGGACGCAACCCCCCCCCCCCCCCCCATCATGGCCCGAGGACGCAACCCCCCCCCCCCCCAGCATGGCCCGAGGACGCAAACCCCCTCCCCCAGCACGCCTGAGGACGCAACCCCCCCCCCCCCAGCACGGCCCGAGGACGCAACCCCCCCCCCAGCATGGCCCGAGGACGCAACCCCCCCCCCCCCCCCCCAGCATGGCCCGAGGACGCAACCCCCCCCCCCCCCCAGCATGGCCCGAGGACGCAACCCCCCCCCCCCCCCCAGCATGGCCCGAGG
Organism: Scyliorhinus canicula; assembly: GCF_902713615.1. Lineage (NCBI taxonomy): Eukaryota > Metazoa > Chordata > Chondrichthyes > Carcharhiniformes > Scyliorhinidae > Scyliorhinus > Scyliorhinus canicula. The sequence continues at coordinate 9,705,095 of NC_052147.1, forward strand.
ACGCAACCCCCCCCCCCCCCACCAGCATGGCCCGAGGATGCAACCCCCCCCCCCCCAGCATGGGCCGAGGACGCAACCCCCCCCCCCCCCCCCCCCCCCCCAATCGCATCCCACTCCTCAGACACTGAAGCAGTTCATGTCCAAATGCAGCAAGACCTGGACAATATCCAGACTTGGGCTGACATGTGGAAAGTAACATTCAGGCCGTACAAATGCCAGGCAATGACCATCCTGTCATAATATACACACAAGTATATGATGGTACATAGACACACACTGACTGACACACTGCAAGACCAATCAACACACACAACACAGCAGCCAATCACCAGACAGGGCACGGTCACTAGAAACCCAGAGGGCACTAGTTTTCCCGCTCATTCGGGACATAGCCTCTGAGAGAGACAGAGCTCGCAGTCAGTAGCACAAACGTCGACCATGTGCTAGCAGTATAGGCTGGTCAGGTTAGGCATAGATCTTCAATCCATCTAACATAGTGTCGACCCACAGTGCAAGTATGTTTAACAGTTCATCGTTAAATAAAATAGAGTTGTACTTCTACAAGTGTTGGTATCCTGTCAATGTTACTGCTAGGGTAAACGCAGTCTTCACAGATCCAGAGTACCCAACACATCACATCCCATAAAGAGAGGATCTCTCAATCGCTCCTTGACATTTAATGGCATTGCCATTGCTGAATTCTCCACAATCAACATCCTGGGGGTTACCATTGATCAGAAACTGAACTGGACTAGCCACACACAAGCTGTGACTACCAGAGCAGGTCAAAGGATAGGAATCCTGTGGCAGTTAATTCACCACCTGACTCCCCAAACCTGTCCGCCATCTACAAGGCACAAGTCAGGAGTGTGATGGAACAGTCTCCACTTGCCTGGGTAACTGCAGCTCCAACACTCGAGAAGCTCAACACCATCCAGGACAAAGTAGTCCGCTTGATTGCTCCCCCTTCCACAAACATTCACTCCCTCCTCCACCACCTAACAGTGGCAGCCGTGTGTACCATCTACAAGATGCACTGCAGCAACTCCCCAAGGTTCCTTGGGTGCCCACGGGATAACATGCAGTCTGCCTGGGCCTAAGGAGGAAAAAAACACTCTTCTGAATCCAAATGGTTTTTAAAAACCCTGAAACTGGTTAGCTGTAACTGGAGGTGGACCCTCCTTGATCACAGGGAGTGCAAACTAACCCTACCGGCTCCAACCCTCCACCCCTTCCCTCGCTCCGGCTCCACTCACCTTCCTTGTAGGTGCGGCCAGGAGAAAACAATAGACAACCCCCCTCCCTCCACGACAAGGATTGTCAAACAATATAAGGCCCGAATACATTTGGAATAAAGACTGTGCACAAATCCCACATTCACATTTGGTCCAACATGATATGAACTTGTTAAACCATGAAAATCAACAGTACGGCCGTCACGCCCACATTATTCACTTCCCTGTAAACGGAAGCAATTGACAACATCAAGCAGGCAACATTATTTTTTCTCTTTTTAAAAAAAAAATAAATTTAGAGTACCCAATTCATTTTTTTCCAATTAAGGGGCAATTTAGCGTGGCTAGTCCACCTACCCTGCACATCTTTGGGTTGTGGGAGTGAGACCCACGCAAACACGGGATAATGTGCAAACTCCACACAGTGACCCAGAGCCGAGATCGAACCTGGGACCTCAGCGCCGTGAGGCAACAGGGCTAACCCACTGCGCCACCGTGCTGCCATCAAGCAGGCAACATGATCAACAGGGGGCGAAGTCCAGGAGAATTACCGAGATGCAGAAATGTAAGGGTCTCCTTGGCACAGTGGTTAGCATTACTAACCAGGGATGGCAAAGTGGTTAGCACTGCTGCCTCACAGGGCCGAAGGACCCGGGTTCAATTCCGGCCTTGGGTGCCTGTGCGGAGTCTGCACGTTCTCCCCTTCTCTGCATGGGTTTCCTCCGGTGCTCCCGTTTCCTCCCACAGTCCAAAGACGTGCTTGTTGGGTAGATTGGCCATGCTAAAATTGCCCCTCAGTGTCCAGAAAATTGCCCCTTAGCGTCCTGGGATGTGCAAGTTGGGTAGTTGGGTTACGGGTACAGGACGGAGTGGATCGATGCAGACACAATGGGTTGAATGCCTTCCTTCTGAACTGTAGGGATTCTATGATTCTTTACAGGCGCATAAAGAAAGACAAAATCAAGGATCAGGATCACTGAGAACCCTTCAGGATCTCTCGAGGATTCCAACGATCGAAGCACAAGACACCAATACTTCCACCATGCCATCTTACCAGATCCCAGGCAGTCACTAACCCAGGTTCTGGCCAGGGGGGGGGGGGCGGGGGGATAACTCGACCAATTCAACCCCCCCCCCCCCCCCCCCCCCCCCCCCCCCCAATCCCTCACGACCGACATCCGGAACAGGACAACACAGGACCAGTGGTCGGAAGGACACCCCAACCCCAGCCCCCGGAAGACAGGACTAGATGTGCTCCATCAAATTTAATTTGCCCAGCCTCCGGATCGAGATTCCCGAAACATGGCACCCAATTCTGAAACTGAGCTGGGAACTTCTTCACTGCTTCACCTCGGGAACTGGGCTCAGCAACACTCCTTTCCTGTTTCCCCCCTCTCCCCCCCCCCTCCCCACTCACTCCACCCCCTCCTGACACCCATCACGTTGGATGACAGGTCGTGCAGCAGGAATTCACCAGGCACTGTGCCTTTCTCTTATGCAAGAAACCCCTTGTGCGCCTTCAACGCCTCTGTAAAAACACCTCTCTGCTCTTGGAATTAGGCCTCGACGACCTGTACCTCAGCCGAGACTTTCAGCCAGAACAGCATCTTCATTGGCAGCCATTATCCGTCGATGGACATCATGCCATCAGGGCGGGAATACCACTCAATACCAACAGCCCCACTAAAGGCCGAGTCCCACCCCAACTCCTGCCAGCCACCACAAACCATTGAGGATTTAAACATTCTAACTCTGCCCCATCATGCAGAAACTAACCATTCTCAGGACGTCGTATAAACCAAGAAAAGACAAAAAGGAAATGTGCACAATGATAAAAAGATGGCCCTCCCTCCCATTAATGTTTTTAAGGAAAGGGGCAACAAGGGAGTCAAAGGTTATTGGGGGTGGACAGAATGTGGAGTTGAAGCCACAATGGGATCAGCCGTGACCTTATTGAGCGGCAAAGCAGGCCCGAGGGGCCAAATTCATATCTTCGCACCTTGAGCACATGTAAAGAAAGGCTGCCGGGACCCTGGGTTGGTAGGTAGAAGGCACACACATGTAATGCTGCATTCTGCAAACAAAGGAATGATTGAGGAAACAATTAGCATCTAGTTTCGGAGTTCACACTTCTGAATTGGGATCCATTTAATACACCAACACCATTTGAGCAAATGGTTTGAGCTCGCGGGTGGGGTGGGGTTGGGGGGGTGGGGGGGGGGGGGGGGGAAATGATATCCGTCCTGAGGGGATGAAACAATAAACTTGCGTGTAATGTAATGTATCATGTACTCTCCCTTTTCTAGGCCTGTCCCTCGAACAATTCACAATCCTAATGAGCAGGAAGATGGCAGCCCAGGACCGCTACGACGAGATAAGGCACATCTTCTCGGCGTTTGACGCACGCTGTAGGTTTAACCACCCAGTCGCGCAGTGGCGGATTTGTGTTGGGATCGGTCGCACGTTTGCTGTACTCGACAGTAGCAATTTTAACAGGCGCTGGGCAAAAGGTTGTTGGTGCAACGCTGCCAATTATCTGAGATCAAAACTGCATCTCTCTTGTGTCTGGAGGCAGTTGTTGGAACGGCAAGAGACAGGTTTTATAATGAATGCCTTTTCTTTCATTGAGCAGAGCAGATTTGATGGTGTGGGTCAAAATGATGACAGGTTTAAACTGAACAAATAGAAATTGTTTCCAATGGCTGAACCGGGGCGGCACGGTAGCATAGCGGTTAGCACTGTGGCTTCACAGCGCCAGGGTCCCAGGTTCGATTCCCCGCTGGGTCACTCTGTCTGTGCAGAGTCTGCACGTTCTCCCTGTGTGTGTGTAAGTTTCCTCCGGGTGCTCCGGTTTCCTCCCACAGTCCAAAGACGTGCAGGTTAGGTGGATTGGCCATGCTAAATTGCCCTTAGTGTCCAAAAAAGGTTAGGAAGGATTATTGGGTTAGGGGGATAGGGTTGAACTGAGGACGTAAGTGGGTCGGTGCAGATTCGATGGGCCGAATGGTCTACACTATATGTTCTATGAAGAATGGCATAGATAGAAGACGATGGGCAAAAGAGCCAAAGGCAAGGGCAGCACGGTGGCCTAGTGGTTAGCACAGCTGCCTCACGGCGCTGAGGTCCCAGGTTCGATCCCGGCTCTGGGTCACTGTCCGTGTGGAGTTTGCACATTCTCCCCGTGTCTGCGTGGGTTTCGCCCCCACAACTCAAAAATGTGCAGAGTAGGTGGATTGGCCACGCTAAATTGACACTTAATTGGAAAAAATAATTGGGTAATCTAAATTTTTTTTTTAAAAGAGCCAAAGGCGATATGAGTAAAAACATTTTTATGCAGCGCGGGGGGGTAAGGATTTGGATGACGTGGTCTGATTTTTGGATGGGGTAGGGTGGGTCCAGAACCAATCGTAGCTTCAAAAGGGAATTGGCCTCCTGCTGTTTGCGCTGTTCTGTGTTGTGCAAGACAATTTACGGTCCCTTCGCGCTCCGATTAGTCATGGCCTGCACACGAACGTGGTTTCAGGGAGGCAGGTAAATGGGTTGAAATTACAGCCCAGGAACAAGCCAGTCAGCCCATCTGATCTATGCTGGAGTTTATGCCCTTTGTCATCCAGTTTGATCTAACCTTTGGTCAGCTGTCTTTTAATATTTCCTTATGCAGTTTGATATCAAATGTTGTCTGATAACACACTCTGTGAAATGCTGGTAGCATTTGCGCTGTACTTGCCGGTAGCTTTGAAGCTTTTTCAACCACTCTCTTATGTCAATGTAGACTTGTTTGCTGACTATTTTTCTTTTAATCTCGCCCTCAGGTCGTGGTTTTTTGACGTTAGAGGATTTTAAAAGGGCGTTTGCAGATGTTACACCCCACCTGCCTGAGCAAACCATGCTCGAAGCTTTCCGGTAAGTCCCTGTATTTGGACTCGATGAAATAATGCACATTATCAGCTTGGGATGGACCTGTCTGTCTGTCTGTCTCCTTGGAGATGAACCAATGAATGGGTAAGCAAAGATCAAGGTCCATCAGATTCACTTCCGGTAGCTACACAATTGGATGTTGATGTCGCTGAGTCATAACCCTCGACCTCTATCAATTCATCAACACCAGGCCCCAGACGTGAGGTGGGGGAAATCCTCTGGGGGTGGAGAGCTCTTGGGGCCTATTTCGCCATTCGATAAGATCAAGGCCTATCTGAGTGATTGGGCAGCACGGTGGCGCAGTGGTTAGCACAGCTGCCTCACGGGGCCGAGGTCCCAGGTTCGATCCCGGCCCTGGGTCACTGTCCGTGTGGAGTTTGCACATTCTCCCCGTGTCTGCGTGGGTTTCACCCCCACAACCCAAAGATGTGCAGGGAAGGTGGATTGGCCACGCTAAATTGCCCCTTAATTGGGAATAAATGAATTGGGTACTTTAAATGTTAAAAAAGAAGGCCTATCTGAGTGAGGCTCGACTCGGCCTTGCCTGCCCATCTCGCATAAACACTTGGCCGCCTCGTCAATCAGCCTAGAGTAACTTCGGTGACTCGGGGGGGGGGGGGGGGGGGGGGGGGGGGGGGGGGGGGGGGGGGGGGGGGGGGGGGGGGGGGGGGGGGGGGGGCGGGGGGGGGGGG